>NW_026252515.1:0-59357 GCF_025094135.1 Mucor mucedo | reverse complement strand
AAGGGACGTGCAGCTTTGGCGAGAGCTTCGGCAGAGAGTTTTTTGGCCTTAGGCTTGGGCTTGACAGGCTTGCTAGCCTTTTGTGCAACAATTTCAGCCATGGTAGGCTTATTTTTATTGACGTTGGGTCTAGTAGAGGCAGTGGTGGTGGGCTTGGGTGATGAAGAAGAGGGAGGTGCTTTACTCCAAATGCTAGCATTTGAGGATAAATCCCTTTCTTGAGAATCGACCTGCATACGGTTGTCAGTGGGGCGATAGGGAGAGGCGGTTAATTGAGCCTTTAAAGCTGCAATCGTATCACCTTGTTCACGAATGGTTTTTTCAAGAACATGATTGTTGGTCTTCAATTGAAGATTTTCTTGTAAAATCTGATCAATTGCAGAGAGACGAGTTTCATACTCATCCAAACGACGAGCTTGTTTTCTGAGCTGTTGCTGCAGATCCAGGGCAAATTCAGGGATGCTGAATGCTAATGTTTCACCAGCTATATTAGGTGATACGGGAGGGAGGGACGAATCCAGAGAGGACATGATTAAGCTATCATCGAGTTCAGTGATGGTAGCAGAAGGAACAGCAGAAGATGCTTGAGAAGAAGCAGGTTTTTGACCATTGGGGATGGTACCTGAAGAGACAAAGGTGATTGATGATGAATCAGGTGAGTCAGGAGAGCCAGCTAAGCGGCGAGCCGTGGCAGTAGCTATTTTCTTCTTATGAAGAAAATCTGCTTCGGGGTCAGCGACGACATGCTTAAACGTTCCATTACGAGTCAAAGGCTTCGTAATATCCTTGCGAAGAACAGAAATGGAGGTAGGTGGGCCTCGTTTCTGGGAAGAAGAGTTAATATTTGACATTATAGTAGGTAATATTATAAATACGACCTTATAGTGTCAAAAAGGAGGCGTTCAACAGTTAATGTGTGTCTTGAATTACAGTATAATGTTTGACTGTAATAAGAGTAGGTTCAGAAGAAGTTTGAACAGGAAAGCAATAGAGGATGTTCACAGATGTAGGAATGTCTTGTGAAATCGTCGAAATGGCGGAAAACAAAAGTCTTCAGAACTTGGTGAGTTTTTGTCTGAGGGCTTTGGGAGTTGTACTAAAATGAACAGACGAGTTTGCTTGTTATTTAATGCGTAGTTGGAGGCGGTTCTAGTATTGCTTGATATTTCGAAAAATAAAGATTGGTTACACAAAAGAAAAATTATATAAAAATTCTTTAAGCGAAAGAAGGGTGGGGGTTGTAGCTCAGGTGAAAACAATGGGGGTTTTATTTATTGATATTAAGATAGAGGGTATAAAGGGGATTCTAAATATCAAAAAATAATGGAAATAGGTGGACTATCCATAGATATATGTCGATTTCCGAGTACGGGGTGAGATGCATGAAAAAAATAATTTTGTGTAACTAACTGTCAAATTAAAAAAAGGAAAAGAAGGGGTAGAGTAGCGCGAGCTTAATAATTGGTTGGATTGATCTGAGGGAACGGTCAACGGATGGGAACTTTGATAATTACTTACCACCGTGACGTCGCAACAGAAGACAAGCAAACAACGTTCAGCAAGGGTAATTGAACCAAGAGCGTCCAGGATGTGGATCCTCAGGAATGTTTTTTAGAGGGTGACACAAAGTGTCGATTAACCATAATACGGTAAGTAGGACTGGCCAAAAAGGGGGAGGGCGAGATTTTGCTTTGGTGGGCAGGGAAGATAAAGCAAAATCTATACGGTTTACACCGGGAGGAGAGACAGGAAGGGAAGAAATAAGGTCCGGTTCGATTGCACGACATGTCAAAAAATGATCACGAGACAGTCGCGCACCAAAGTCTGCACAAGGACATTCTTGGCGTTCCATGGCTGTAAAGCGGCCTAATCGCCATCTGACCAATCGACTTCGAGCAGAATTATTCATTGGAAGATACAAAATTGGATCAGGTTTGGTGGTACTTGGACGACAAGCACGTAAGAGTACTTGTTTACCTGTTTGAGCTTGGATAATTCTTTGAGCATCACAGTAATCTTGCCAATGTTTACGGAAATGATTACGAAGAAGAATTGGTGAATCATAAACAGGATCTGGAAGGGAGGTGTAAAGAGCGTTGTTGTGAAGGACATCAACAAGTCTTGAGGATTGAAGAGTTTCTTGCAGGAGAACGAGTAAGGAATCTTCGGGTAAGTTTTCGATGCGTAACACATTTTTTGTAACCAGAACATTATATCGATGAAGCATGCCAGGGATGCAAGTAATGTGTTTTGCGGTGGTGGTTTGTTGACTGCCTAAAAACATACCCACTAATTTGTTTTGAAGTCTATCCAATTTCTGCATTTCACTGGCTGTGAAACGAGAGATTGCTAGACCGTATTCAATTTTGGGGCGTATAAAGGTGGTGTAAAGTCGAGCAGAGAGAAGGAGAGAGAAACCATTTCGGTTGACACCAACAGAGTTAAGGAGAGCCATAGTCTGAATGGCACCAGCGGAGCGTTTTTCAATATTACCAGCAGCATAGAGACCTTTTTTGTTGAATTCCATACCAAGATACGTAAACTGATCAACAGTTGGTACATCTTGATTGTACAGAGTAAAACGAAAATTTGGGGCTGAGGAAGAGAGAAGAGAAGGAGCATTTAAAATGGCACATTTTGAGGGTGACCATCGATAGCCTAGTTGAAGAGAATGTTGAGCGGCTAAATCAAGCATTTGTTGGACTTCAGAGCGTGTACCAAAAATGGCAACGTCGTCAGCAAAAAGGAGAGAATTAATGGGAGGGGGTTGTAGCTCAGATGAAAACGTTGTTGTTTTATTTAATATAATAGAGGGAGGGATTAGCTATCTAAAAGTGAAAAAATAAAGAAAATTGATGGACTATCCATAGATATATGTCTAATTTTCGAGTACGGGGTGGAAATTTTGCATGAAAAAAATATTTTGTGTGACAAACAATTGAAAATATAAAAAAGAAAAAGGCGGGGTAAAGTAGCACACGCTTAATAGCTAGTTGGATTGATCTGAAGGAACGATCAACGGATGGGAACTTTGATAATCACTTACCACCGTGACGACGCGACAGAAAACAAGCAACTAGTGTTCAACGAGGGTAGTTGAACCAAGAAGAACCAGGATCTGGATCTTCTGGAATGTTTGATAATGGGTGACACAGCGTGTCAATCATCCAGAGCAAGGATAAAAGTTTCGGCCAAAAGGCGGGAGGTTTGTGTTTTTTTTTGGTGGGTAAAGAATTCAGAGCAAAATCAATACGGTGAACACCAGGAGGAGAGACAGGAAGAGAATCAATCAAGTCGGCGTCAATAGCACGACAAGTGAGAAAATGATCACGAGTTATGATTTGACCAAAGTCAGCACAAGGACATTCGTTTCTTTCCATGGCAGTAAATCGACCAAGACGCCATCTTACCAAACGACTACGAGCGGAATTATTCATAGGGAGGTAGAGGATGGGGTCAGGAACAGAGGTGGATGGGCGACAAGCGCGAAGGAGGACATTTTTACCAGTAGTGGCGTGATGGGCTCTTTGATCGTCACAAAAATTCTGCCAATAATCACGATAGTGATTACGGAGATGAATTGGAGAAGTTGGTATAGGATCAGGGAGAGAGGTATAAAGAGCATTGGTTTCTAATTTGTTGCCAAGTCTTGTTTGGGAGAGAGATTCTTGGAGGAGGATGAGGAGGGAATCTTCTGGAAGGTTGGCAGAGCGTAGCACGTATTTAGTAACCAAGGTGTTATAGCGGTGGAGCATACCAGGGAGACAAGTGATGTGTTTAGCAACTGTTGTATGTTTACTACCTACGAACATTGACACAAGTGAATTTTGTAGGGTGTCTAATTTACTCATTTCACGGGCTGTGAAACAAGAAATAGCCAACCCATACTCAATTTTTGGTCGAATGAACGTTTTGTATAGGCGTGCGGAGAGAAGGAGAGAAAAACCATTACGGTGTACACCGACAGAGGTAAGGAGAGACATGGTTTTTTTGGCTTTGGAGGATCGAGCTTCAATACTTTTACCGGCATTTAAACCTTTTTTAGTAAATTCCATACCCAGGTAACAGAACTGATCAACAGTGGGAATGGGTTCACCATAAAGAGTAAAGGCAAAATTGGGAGTTCGAGAGGAGCGAGGAGAAGGAGCGTTTAAAATGGCACATTTGGAAGGAGACCATCTGTAACCAAGTTTGAGAGAGTGATCGCCAGCGATCTGCAGCATTTTTTCAACTTCATCTTTTGTTCCAAAAATGGCAACATCATCGGCAAAGAGAAGAGAATTAATAGTGTAGTGGATTAGGAAATTAGGTTACACAATTACAAATATCCATAGTAGATACGGATATGGTGGAACCAGATCAGCTCTATCAATCAGGTCCACTATCTTTGACATAACACTAATAATCAATATCTACAGATAATGTTCTTAACCAATATGATAGCTATCCTTATCATACAATTATTTAGTATAAATACCTTTGATATTTTTCCCAATTATGAAGAGATCGTACTTATATTAACTTTGAATAAAAGAGTTTTAAAAGTATTCTTTTGTTTTTTTATTTCTTTTTTATAAATCAAACTACCCTTGATTTATTACATTTTTTACTTTTAATCACTCAACAATGTCTGGCTCTAACACTACCCAAGGTCCTATGGAAAAGGAGAACTCAACTGGTGGTTCCCCTACGGCTGGTACTCCAATTCACTCGGAAGAAGGTGTACGTAATCTGGAAGGTACTTTAGCAAGCATGGATATAGACCATGTCTTGGAATCCACGGAAGATTTATTGAACCGAGGTGTTGCTAAACTGAATGAAAGATTGGAAGTGTATTCTCGGGAATACATGAAGGTACTGGAATTGGATGATCCTATCCGACTCGGTGAACTCTCTGCAAGAATGGTATCATTCCAACAACAATTGGATGTTTTCAAGAAACAACTAAAGGAATGCGAATCGAAGGAAGAGGGTTCTAAGGTGGCCGAACCTAAGCGCGATTATGTAAATCGAATCATGTCAACCAAGGATGTCCCGAAGTTCCAAACGAAGGCCATGCTTCCTAAGCTTCCTTTTCCCGAGGAAAAGATTGTCTATGAAAACACTGAACATTTTTTGAAGATGTTTGAGAAAGAAATTATGTTCGCTGGTGCTGATATCGAGGCTGAATGGAGTCGAACCATTGGATTTTCTGTCCATTTTGATCATGATAGCTGGGTGGAGTCAACCTTACTTAAATGTGATTCTTGGAAATCTGCTCGTGCGGCATTCATTGAAAAGTTTGTTACTGAAGACGATCATCGTTATGCGTCTGCCAAGGTCTTCACTATGGAAATGAACAAGGATGAGTCTATCTCGAGTTACACAACTAGATTTATCAAGACGGTATCTGAGGCGAATCTGGATAAGAACAATGAGATGATTGCTCAAAGGTTCATGGTTTCACTAACCGAAGAAGTCCAACGTGAGGCCCGTATCGCTTGGTACTCTAACAAGGATTCTACTTGGACCGTCGACAAGTTGTCGAAGATTGCTCGTGACGTTTTGGGGGATAACCCCGCCAAGTACTATGGTCGTGGTGGAGGTTCTAGCTCCGCTGATAGTAAGTGGGCGAATTCCGGACGAAGAGCAGTAGGTGGGAATTCTGCGGGTGACAAGAAGTTATTTTGCAAAATTCATGGAAAGAATCGTACGCATGTGACGGCCGATTGTCGTGATGCCCCTGGTCCCAGCGCTCCTAATAAATTCTATGGTAATAGAAACGTTCCCCACAAGGCCGGCTCATCTTCTGGTAAACCCTGCAACTACTGCAATAAGGCTTGGTCTCCAGGTCACAGGTGTGAGGAGTTTTTACAAATGAAAAGACAGCAAAGTAACCAACGGTTTGATAAAACCATTCTGGCGTTGAAGGTCAGCTCATGTGAAGCTGCACCTAGTGAACCCACTAAGGAAGAAAGTGAGGATGAGAACGATATGGACATTGATTCATACATGGAACATGAATCCTATGAAGGTAAAATAGTTAACATGAGCACAAAATTAGATGCATTTAAACTAATTACGCCTATTATTGTTCAGGGAATTAAACTATTAGCAAAAATTGATACAGGGAGCGAGGCTACTTGCCTTTCCTTATCTTCATATAACAAGAAGTTAAATTTATTTAAAATAAATCGCGTAAAAGGAACATTAAATTTTATTTCAAGTGATGGGCATAGTGCGAGAATCGGTATAACTGATCCGCTTAAGATAAATTATTTAAATAACATTTCATTTAATCATCAATTTGAAATAATTAAGTTTAATGAGTCCATGAACTACGATGTATTATTGGGAACTGATACCTTATCGAAATTAAATATCGGACTATCTGGTGTAGCCTATAAATATGATGGTAATCATGATGAATTGTCCAATATGAAGAGAGAGGATGAACAATTCCTAAATATAAACTTTGCAAATGAGAATGAAGAAAAACCCGATGAAACTCCTGCTGGAACAAATGATGAACAAGCTAAGTTTCACGAGTTCATACAACCATCATTAATAGCAAACAAAAAAATCCCTCTAAATTCCTTTTGTACTGTTCCTGAAAGCATTATTCACATTGACACTAAGGAAGGGGCTACAAGTTATACTAAACAGTATAATATTCCTTATAAACTTCGTCCAACTGTAGATAAGCAGATTGAGGAGTGGTTATCTAACGGGACTATCATAAAATCGAGAAGAAATACTTCCTTTAATAGTTCACTATTATTAGTTCCAAAGCGTGATAAGCTGGGTAATATCGTATCGCATCGTGTAGTTACTGATGTACGCGGATTGAATAATCTGATAGACCCCATAAATTACAGCAGTAGAACAATCAAAGATATATTTAATAACATGCAAGGAAGCGAAGTATTTACCACGCTTGATTTAAAGGCCGCTTATCATCGTTTTCTCGTGGATCCCAAATCGCAACATAAGTTGACGTTTACATATAATAACCAAGCATATTGCTTTCAAGGCTGTTGTTTTGGTTTGAAAACGGTAACAGCAATATTCTCTAAAGTGATGGATATCGTCCTCGCTGATCTTCCATTTGCTGAATGTTATATTGATGATGTTGTTATCCATGGATCTATTCAAGACCATGCTATACATGTTAAAACAGTTATTGATCGATTAACTGAAGTAAAATTGATTTTAAATGTTGATAAATGTTCTTTTTTCCAAAAGACTGTAAGATTACTTGGATTTATCATTGATTCGACAGGAACTCGGATCGACCAAGTTAAATTATCTGGTATAAGTTTGTGGCCTAAGCCACAATCAGCAAAGCAAGTTCAGCGACTAATGGGTTTAGTTCAATATTTTGCTGACTATGTCCCCATGATCTCTCGTATTGCTGCTCCCATAAACAGTCTACGAAATGATGCTGATGTAAAGCACAAGTGGTCTGAAGTTCACGATAGAAGTTTGGAGTCGTTAAAACTGATATTACAATCTAAACAAGTGCTGCACTACCCTGATATGTCGGCTCCATTTTATGTATATACAGATGCTTCCCAATATTCGTGTTCGGCTGCATTAACACAATTAGACAGTATGGGAAGGACCAAACATGTCGCCTTTTTCTCTAAAGCTCTTAGTCCTAGCGCTCGTCGTTGGTCTACATCAAAAAGAGAATGTTATAGTATCGTGTTGGCACTAAAAAAGTTTCGCTTTTTTCTGTATAACAACAACGTGACGTTTTTCTGTGATCATGTGGCTTTGTGTTATTTACACACTCAAAAGGTCGCCAACCCTATTTTAATCGGATGGCTTGAGACTCTTCTTGAATTTAATTTCAAGGTTGTACACTTACCTGGCATTACCAACATCCTGGCTGATCAATTAAGTCGACTTTATCCTCCAGTAGAAGATGAAGTAGGCGGATTAAGTCTGGTGGGGGATGGCTTGGTACCAAAAAAGACAAGTAAAGTTGAAAAAAAGAATAAATTCTATAAAAAACGTGTAGTGTATAGTAAGGATAAACAAATTAATATTCATGCATTACACATTAAACATAAACAGAATAATCCAACGACAACTGATTACATGACACCACCTATTGAAGAGCGTGCACAGTTGCTAGCAGATGTTCATGAATTTGGGCATTTTGGATCTGCAAGTATAATTAAGGAGATACACCGTAAGGGTCTCCATTGGAATACCATCTATGATGAATCCAAACAATTAACAAGCTCGTGTGCAATATGCCAGAAGCATAATATTCAAAGAAAAGGTTATCACGGATTGACTAGTGTAACCTCGTATTTACCGTTCGATCATGTAGCAATTGATCTAGCTGGTCCTCTGACAGTAACTGAAAATGGAAATGTATATTTATTTGTGATGATTGATATATGCACTAAATATATTATCATCAGAGCAATACCTAACAAACAAAGTGATACCATCGTTAAAACAATATTAGATATAACCTCTGAATACGGATATATATCTTGTCTACAATCAGATAATGCATTAGATCTAAAGAATTCTTTAATGCAAACAGTTTGTGAAACATTAAATATTGAAAGAAGATATTCCACACCATATCACCCAAGAGGGAATGGTGCTGCGGAGAATGCTGTTAAATTATCGTTGAATACAATTAGAAAAATGTGTGACTCAAACCCTCAAGATTGGGACACGTATATTGGTATTGCACAGTTAGCAATGAACCACAAGATTAGAGAAAGAACTAATTCATCTCCATTCGCACTAATGTTTGGAAGATCTATAACTATTCCAAAAAAGGGAAGTGAAAAGAAGCCTACTCCTAATGACCCTATGACGATAGAAGAATTAGAAAAGAGAAATGAATTCATGGCTAAAATAGTATTTCCTGCAATAAAGGAACGTACCATGCAAATAACTAAATTGCAAGAACAGAAATTTAATAAAAATAACAGACTGATTGATATTCCGGACAATTCACCAGTTATGATAAAATTATCAAGGAGAGAAAATAAATTATCTCCTATATATAAAGGACCATACTTTGTAGTCAGAAGAACCAAAGGTGGAAGTTATATCTTGAAGGATGAGCAAGACGATTTGCTGCATAGAGAATATGTACCATCTGAATTAAAATTAATTACAATTAATGAAACTGAAATTGAAGATAACATATACGAACTGGATTCTATAAGAATGCATCGAGGAGAACCAGGAAATAGAGAATATCTCATAAAATGGAAGGGATACGGTGACAGGAGCAATACCTGGGAAAAGGCTGAAGCTTTCACCGATCCTACAGTATTAAATGCGTACTGGGATAAAGTAAGAAAATTAACAAAGGAGAAAAAGGTTAAGGAAATAACCAATGGGAAAGTTCCCAATATGAAGGACGCTCGTTCGATAAATAAATTAAGAGCCAAACCACTTGAACAAAGTAAGCGAAAAGTGTCGAGCGTAAATAAGCTATTGCCCGAAGAGTTAAGACGTAGTAAAAGAACTCGTAAAAATTAAAATGCCGTGTCGATCATTGATCAACTCTGGTGGGGGATAATGTAGTGGATTAGGAAATTAGGTTACACAATTACAAATATCCATAGTAGATACGGATATGGTGGAACCAGATCAGCTCTATCAATCAGGTCCACTATCTTTGACATAACACTAATAATCAATATCTACAGATAATGTTCTTAACCAATATGATAGCTATCCTTATCATACAATTATTTAGTATAAATACCTTTGATATTTTTCCCAATTATGAAGAGATCGTACTTATATTAACTTTGAATAAAAGAGTTTTAAAAGTATTCTTTTGTTTTTTTATTTCTTTTTTATAAATCAAACTACCCTTGATTTATTACAAATAGCTACAGGTTCATCATCGTCGAGACCGAACACAGTAGGAGTAGAATCAGAGGCAGCGCTACGCAATACACCAGGAAGAGAATCAATATACAGAGAGTATAAATGAGGACTAAGCACAGAGCCTTGCAACAAACCAGTGATGGGAGTGAATGGATCTGATCTATGATTGGCCAGCAATACAGAGATAGAAACATCATCAAACATATGGATGAGCAGGTTGAGCAGAGGAACAGGAAAAGAGGATTTTGAGGCAAGGATATTCCAGACTACACGACGATCCACCGTATCGTAAGCTTGTTTGATATCCAGAAAGGCAACAGAAGGAAAATGATAATGCTTGTTAAAGTAATCATGCATAAGATCATGCAGACACAAAGCTTGGTCAAGAGGACTACGCTGTTTACGAAAACCACCTTGGGCGTGATCAAGAGCGGGAGATAGTTCTGTAACATGTGAGACTATAGTCATTTCAAATAATTTTCGAAGAACAGAAGTGAGTGAAATGGGTCTATAGTTAGCGGGGTCAGTACGATCACCTTTTTTAAAAATTGGAAACACAGTAGCCTGACGCCATAAAGACGGTGTGTTGGACCACTGGTAACAAAGAGTAAAATAAAGTTTGAAAAAAGGAGCGAGGATGTCAATGACAGGCTTGAGCATTTCGGCTTTGATGTGATCTGGGCCTGGAGCTTTGTTGTTCGGTAATTCCTTGATACGCCACGATATAACATCATCATCCAAAAAAGGAGTGTTGTCAAGAGGGTGAGGTAAAAATGGTGTAAATGAACGGATGGTGGGCGGAGAGAAGGAGCAGGGAGAGAGGAACCACTATACACTGAAGATAAATGGGTGGACATAATATCAACAGCTTTCATGGGACCATCAGTATGCGTGAAGGAAGCGGTGTGAGTGTTGCGGGCTTTAATTCGAGAAATCGTTTTTGTGGCTTTGGGAAAGTTTGTCTCCAAACTTTTTTTAAATTCGTTCCACGATTCTCTTTTGATTCTTTGAATTTTTTTACGAAAAAGTTTGTTAGCTTCATCATGTTGATTCCACCAATGTACCTTGTCGATCCCAATGCTTCTACGCCAGCGTTTATAACATCGGTCACGATTTTCAGCAGCTTCTTGTAATTCAGTTGTCCAGTACTTGTGCCAGTAGTCGGGACGAGGAGGAGTGTTACCAACGGAAAGATCTAAAGAATCATACACACATGCATTGAATGACTCGTTGAATAAATCAAGAGATGGACATAGCAGAGGTGGAGAGGAAATCCAGTTTTCGAGCTTGGTGGTGAGAGGTGCAATCTTTTCTTTAATGGACTCACGGTATTTCTGGAGGTACGCAGGTTTTTTAAGTCTGTTTAAATTCCATAATCTACGTGGTGCCAACGGTCGATCGGGAAGAAGGGGGACATCATCGTGAGATGGCACAAGGTCGAATGTGAGGTGCATAAGACGATGGTCAGAGCTCAGAGAGAGGTCAGATTCAACTTGCAGAGCTGGAGAGACGAGAGAGGAAGGAGCGATATTTGTAATAAATAAATCAACAATGCTGGATATTTCTTGACCGAGTCGAAACCCAGAAAAGGTGGGAATACCATAGGCAAGAGATTCATTCAATATACGCAGTTGGTTGTCTGAAGACCAGGAGCGGAGACGGTTACCACGAGGGTTTGATTGATGATCACCAACAAAGGAGCCAAGGCGAGCATTAAAATCCCCACAAATGATGGTATTTGGAAGAAGAGGTATCGAATCAAGGGTGGCAAAAACTTGATTGATGGGCATAGATGGAGGAAGGTATAGACAATGAACACGAAGGTCACCTACTTTGAGGGAGAGCGTGTGATCATTGGGAGAAGGAAGTTGAAGGACTGTATATTTGCATAAAGGATTGAATAAAGCAGTAATACCACCTTTACCACGATTATTTGCATTTTGTACTTTTTGACCATAACAATGATATTGGGGCCAATTAGTAGGTAGGAGCATAGAGGGCGTAAGCCAGGTTTCAGTAATTAAGAGCATATCAGAAAAGAGCGTATGGGATAGTGGATCTTGAACAGTAGTAGCTTTTAAACCATTAGCGTTCAAGAGACTAATTTTAAAAGAGAGGGCCGACATAATTAGAGCACCTCTTCGGTAGCAATAATTTCTGTAGGTGCAGACACAAACTCGTCATCTTCATCCATGGCTTCAGTGGAATTTGATTGTGAGAGTGGTTTGGTAACAGGAGCATTGAAGAGTTTGGCTGTCTCTTCATTGATTCGTGACTTGGGATCTTGGGAGGGCATTTTGGTTATTTCCAAAAGTTCTTCTTCAGATATATATCCAAGGTCAACGAACGAGTAACCAACTGGCTTAACCTGGGTAGGACGAGCGGTATGGAGATACAACAAAGCTTGCTTACAACGGTTGTTGTTTAGTGAAGCAGCAATATCAGCACGAGCAGCAGCGGTGTAGGACTTGTATATGGGATTAGCCAAATGTTTTTCGTCCAAAGGATCAAAGTCGTTGATGATACCGGCTTTGACGTTAGTCATGATCTTGATGAAGGTGGAGGCATAGGAGGCGTGCACAAGAACACCGAGTACACCATTCGCAGGAAAAGTGATATCAATAACACGGCTTGTATCAATACCAACTAATTTAAAGCGCTTACGAGTTTCTGGGCGCGTGATCTTACGAGAGCGACCAATATAGATATATTGGAAGCCTTGAGGTTCATTAGGGTCACGTTCCATGAAAGGTCGGGCTGCTTTTGCAATAGCTTCAGCGGAAAGTTTTTTAGCTTTGGGCTTGGGCTGGACCGGCTTGCTAGCCTTTTTTGCTACAATTTCAGCCATGGTAGGCTTACTTTTGGTTGCTTGGGGTCTAGTAGAGGCATGGGTGGGAGGCTTGGAGGAAGAGGAAGAGGGAGGTGCTTTACTCCAAATGCTAGCATTTGAGGATAAATCCCTTTCTTGAGAGTCGACCTCCATGGAGGTGTCGGTGGGACGGTAAGGTGATGCTGTGAGTTTAGCTTTGAGTGCTGCGATCGTGTCACCTTGTTCACGAATTGTTGCTTTGAGTTGAATATTTTCTTCCAGGATCTGGTCGATGGCTGAAAGACGGGTTTCATATTCATCTAAGCGACGAGCTTGTTGACGAATTTGCTTTTGCATTTCCAATGCAAACTCAGGGATACTGAATGCTAATGTATCACCAATATTTGCTGGTGGTACATGAGGGAGGGACGAATCCAGGGTCGACATGACGGGGCTATCATCAATTTCAGTGATGGTAGCAGTAGGGGTAGAAGGAGCAGCGGGAGACGTATCACGGGAGATAGGTTTTTGACCATTGGGGATGGTACCTGAAGAGACAAAGGTGATTGCTGAAGATTCAGGAGAGCCAGTAAAGCGGCGAACCGTAGCAGTAGCTATTTTCTTCTTATGAAGAAAATCTGCATCGGGGTCAGCGACGACATGCTTGAACGTTCCATTACGAGTCAAAGGCTTCGTAATATCCTTACGAGGAACAGAAATGGAGGTAGGTGGGCCTCGTTTCTGGGAAGAAGAGTTAATATTTGACATTATAGTAGGTTATATTATAAATACGACCTTATAGTGTCCAAATATGGGGCGTTCAACAATTAAGGTGTTTCTTGAATTACAGTATTGGGTTTAGCTGTAATAAGAGAGGGTTCAGAAAAAGTTTGAACAGGAAAGCAATAGAGGATGTTCACAGATGTAGGAATGTCTTGTGAAATCGTCGAAATGGCGGAAAACAAAAGTCTTCAGAACTTGGTGAGTTTTTGTCTGAGGGCTTTGGGAGTTGTACTAAAATGAACAGACGAGTTTGCTTGTTATTTTAATGCGTAGTTGGAGGCGGTTCTAGTATTGCTTGATATTTCGAAAAATAAAAGATTGGTTACACAAAAAAATTTTTTATAAAATTCTTTAAGCGAAAGAAGGGTGGGGGTTGTAGCTCAGGTTAAGAAAGGTTGGTTTTTATTTAAAGAAATAAATGGTAATGTATTTGGGCGATCCATAGATATAATGCCTTATTACCGAGAAACAAGCTAACAAAACTAAACTAATTTAAATTATGGATAAATCCAGAGGGTTGTAAAGATAAAGAAGATAAAAAAAGTTAACAGCAAAGAAAAGAGATTGAAATGAGAGGTGGGAGGGGGAGAATAAGAAGATAGTGATTGGATCTGCACTGAGGATTCCTCGCAGTCTAATCGAGCCTATACAAAATACGCAACACACCGACCAGAAACACAAAAAGAAGATAAAAAGGAGAGCGCGAAACAAAAGAAAAGGAAGCAAAACCAAAAGGAGAGAGAAACAAGAGAAAGAGGAGACAATTAGAAAACTTTGGTATAAAAAAGTTAAACAGATTCAATATCCGGCATAACAAAGTCTTCAGGGTTCGGTTCAGACAACAACTTGGCTGTTTCGTGGTCATGATGAAGAAGAAAACCTAAATAGCTTAGTTGCTTATTTTTGGCAGCTAACTTTTCAACAGAGGACGTCTTGTTGGGAGTGGGCTTTGGTAGGGATGACCTGGCTTCGAGTTCTTCAGCTAAAATAGCATCGAACTGTTTTTGATTGATTCTTTCGTAATGCAAAAAAGAACGAGCAACGGAGAGACGAGCAGAGCGGCGGACAAAAGAGAGGGCACGTAAACACCGAAGGTTTTGTATTTCATGTGCTTTCTGGCACCGTAATTCCAGAGAGAGATTGGCAAATTTGGGATCTTTGAGCTTGGCTGGATCCAAAGGATCATAGTCATCAAGTGGTACGGTACCACGGCCTTTGTTGTGCATAACACTTGTAAATTCTACCACAAAGTCGGTGTGTAACAAAAAGGATATCACTCGGGAGTCAGGGTACTGAATATCAAGTATTCTTGAAACATTCACGCCAGTAGCTTGAAGGGTTCGTCTCAGTTCTTTCAGCGGACGGCGAACAGAGGTGCCGTAGTACAAGAATTGGTACTCAGATGGTTTGTTGGCTTGAGGACCAAAGAGCCTACCAACGGTGGCAGTAGCACGACGAACAGACGGCAAAGGGGTCTTCTTTTTTACCTGTTTTTTTGTCTTGGGAGGGGCAGCAGCAACATTGGCATAGCTTGGGGGCTTTTGACTTGTTGGAGGTGGAGGGGCGGAATTAGAATTTTCTTTTTGGAGAGCCAAAAGAGTAGAGACTTGCTTCTCTAATTCGCGTCGAGATGCTTCAGATCTTGCTAAGGCTGTTTTGAGCTGGAATATTTCGTCGTGAGCTGATTCGAGCCGGGAGAGACGCTCGTTGACTTGGCTCAGGTATTCCGGAATGGGAATCGACATTCTTTTCAATGATTGAGAATTGTCGAGGAATGGTGGGGAAACAAAGGAAAATGGACGTTTGAGACTATTTCCAAAAGATGCAGGAGGTTCGGTTTCGTCAGAAGGTAAATTGGGATCTGAGAATTGACGATCTGAATCTGCTTGGAATTCAGGAATGTCGTTCTGGAGGGAGGAGTTTAACTCGGAGTTCGAAACGGTTTGTTCCACTGGATTGCCCGGTGTCACTTTAGTTAAAATTTGATTGGATTGCAACGGATTGAGGAGGATTTGATGATGGATGGATGCGATGTAACTTTTTCAAAAATTTTGGATGCAAAACTTACTGAAAAATTCTTTAAGCGAAAGAAAGGTGGGGGTTGTAGCTCAGATGAAAGAGGGGTTTTTTATTAATTAGAAATTAATTGTAATTATGATGGGCGATCCATAGATATAATGCCTAATTACGAGGACGAGATGAGGAGGAAGTTTATAATTAAGGAGGGAAAGTTAGAAAATGTAAGGGTAATATGAAAAGGGCGGTAATGGCTAAGTCTATTTGGCTGTTTTTGGCAGGAGTCTCTTGCTTATTTAATTCCCGGGGGGGACACCTAAAACTTGCTGAACACATCACGTCTTGCATTGTTCTTCGCTTGACCGCCGAAAAGACAACAGTAAACCACCTCAAAGGGATGGGAGAAGAACTAGCCAGACCAGCTGGCAGCTAGCAGGAGCCCAAACAGGGAAAGTGAGTTGAACGTACGGCGCATTGAGGATTCCTCGTCCGACAAGACAAGCACAGCTAAAACTGATGAAAACCTACTACACAAGTTATAGTTATGATTAAACAATGCGCTTGGCCGGATTCGAACCGGCATACCACCTAAGAGTATTTCATAAACGCAAACGCTATAACCACTTACGACAAGACAGCATGTATGGGGTTGTAGCTCAAATGGTAGAGCGCTCGCTTAGCATGTGAGAGGCACTGGGATCGACGCCCAGCTACTCCAGTCCTACTTTTTATTTTTTCCGAAAAAATCGGAGTTTAAATATGTGATTATAGGCAAAATTGCCCATAAAAGGCAATTTTGCCTATATTCGCAATTTTTTTTTTTTTAATGCAGGGTTAAAACGTCATTAGAAAGTCCCTGTTATTTTTAAATAGTGATTCAATCTGGATATTGATTGTTGTGTTTTATTGGTAGAGGTTTTGAGTTAGATAGAGGAAGAATCTAAATAAAAAGCTGAATGGTTTATTTAAGTATAATGATTTTATGGGTTTATATAGTTGTAGTTTGTCTCAAGGATCAGTAACGATACCCTTGAACAATCGGATAAAAGATAACTAAAGATATAATAACTAAACGAATTTAAATTAGAAAACGAAAAGGCTGTAAGATATTGCAACAACGCTAAAAGTTGGCTTAATAGAGAATAGATTCGGATGAGTGTAAATTTTATGTTCAAAGTCAAAAAAAAATAGCTGTTGGAAATCCGCATTGTAACAATAGTTTGAATTAGCTGTAATGCTTTGAAAAAATACTTGTATACTATAATATGATAGTTTTATTTTCTTGGTACTGATTTATCGAACAGGCGTTTTTGTGGGTTTTGGCATAGGTTGTGTAATTAAAAAAACTACATGATATTATTCAACAATTCATGGGGCTTTTATGAGTCACTCTGTTTAAATGAAACGATTAAAACTGTGATTTCAGATTTCCGTAAAATAAGTTTAATTAAATGTATAGTTCCTTAAGGAAATATTTAATTTGTTCCTGTGCATATATTATATGTTCTTATTTATCAAGTCGGTGGTTCATATTTTTATATCATTGAATCTTATTATATGTTCAATATTGACAGTGAAGTAGTTGTTACTATAGCGGGGCGGTTTTGCGATACACCATTTCTAATTGCGTTAAAAATGATCTCGGGTGAATTGTTGAAATAGCCCGGATACCATTTCTTGTTAATTTACAGCTTTTCCGATTTATAAATTATACGTAATATTGCAGTAAAACTTAAACCATATCATCGTTTATACTCTTGTATGTAGGACCAATAAAAATGTTAAAGTCGTTTGCATAAAATACGATGGTTCTTCAAATACATAAATACGTAAGACATCCGTAGTACATTAAGGCATATTAGTGACACTGGCAAAAATGTTTGTTTTTGTTTTTTGTTTCGTTGTGTACCATGGCAGATAACTGAGGATGAGGTACTTTTTCTTTCAAACATGGCAGAGCTAGTTTATAGTTTAAATTAGCTACATAATCCATGCTTTGCATTGTTTTTTTTTTAAACAAGAAACGAATATACCACTTAAATGTTGTTGATTAAATTGTGCATTAGAAATCTCACCATATCCGTTATCATTCTTTTACCTGAATAATCCACGCCAAATTATAATTCGACGCTCTCTTTTTTTCATGCCAAACTCTCGTGTTCGATTAATTCCTGATATGTGGGAGAGCAAAAATAGCATCAGCTTTGCTTGAGTTTGCTCAGCAACACGTAATACTGTAAACGAAGTTTACGTAGCTCATAATATCAATGAGATATAGCTTATTGACGGTTGCTAGCATTTCTTATTGTCATTCTGCTACTTACTTAGTTTTAAAATAAATTAAACACAAAAAATTAAGCCATACATGAGACAAACATAGTTATATGGAGTTCGCTGACTAAAATCAAACGAATTGATACGTCTCTGGAAGGGCACATGATTGTGAAAAAAAATGGGAATACGTGTATAATAAACTTTTTTGTTGCTTTGGATTCTGGATTTATATAATCCTAGATTGTTGAACCGAGAAATAATTCAGGCAAAATTGAGGCAAATACATTTTGTATTTACACACCAAAAAAAGCATATATAGGCGCTGGATCATATTTTGGTTATACTGATAAAATACCCCTAACATTGTCATTGTATACCACAGTAAAGCATCTGTTTAATTTCTTTTATAAATAGTTGAAATTATCAATAAAAACGGATTATTCAATACGTTTGGCATAAATTTAACATTGTTAGCGTTATCTGATTCCTTTGTTCTGGATCTCGAAGATTATTCCTGGTAGAAGAACGGCTAATATGTTAAATCCAAGCCTAAGAAAACTTTAAACAATTCACTTTATGTAAAATCTCATATATTGTTAAAAAGAGACACCAGGGGACTGCCTGATGGCATTTTTGCTTTGATCATAATTATGCTGTGGTTTGTTTTTGTGATATTCACTATCCACAAATTATATTCAGTTGCTGATTTTTTCTATAGCTCACTGTACTGGGAATTGTGCTTTGATGTAAACCAGAGAAAAATTGTGGTAACAGAACGCATTATGGCGGTACCTTTACAGGCATAAACTCTAATAATGTAGGAGATGTTAGAGGTGGCAGCGGGGGTGGTTTTTAATATAGTAAATACTTTAAATAAAATATACATCTATGACGGATATGATTTCAATCAAAGATTACAATAATTCACTTGCTAGACTTTTAAATGAGTTGAAAAAATCCCCCTCTCCCATTAATGGCTGGGACAACATAACTGAGAATTAGTCAGGTCTTGGATAATGTATCTACATTTGCCATTAACAATTAATATAATTTTAATCCAAGGCTATTTTTAAATAAGCCTGTCAACATAATGTATTATTGATTTGAGACGGTAATCCTTAAATCTCTTTATTTCAAAACTTTACAAAATAGGTTATACAACTGTCCAAAATACTTTTCTTTCTATTTACTAATATGTCTTAAATTTAACGATGGTTAAATTATTCTCTAAAAGCAAATTTGACAAAAAAAAAAAAAAAAAAATCTGTGGAGAGAAAAAGTGTAACACAAACAACACAATGTTGATCAGTAGTGGTAATACTTCTTCAAGCTTTGGTCCTTCTTTACAAAACAGGATCGTCTGAATAAAATATTGCATACGCAGCTTCAGTCGACAGATATCAACAGGGAAGTTTATCTTAGATAAATATATCGCATATTTAACAAAAGGAGAAACTGTATTTCAGGGAATAGATCTAGATGTAACAACTACTATCTGGATCAAAGGCGTATCAGACTATCTCCTATCGAATATTTTAGAAAAAAAAAAACTCATTACATCGGCAGGAAAGAAAAACAATAATCTGGTGTGGTCATTTATGGGAAACTGGTCCTGAATTACCACGTTTATAAAAAACCATGTTAGAAGAAGCCTAAATCAGTTATCATAGATCTTAAAAAAAAACGGTAAAGTACGACAGATTTGGTGGTTGTTAACAAAAATAGATCGACCATTACTTGCACTTCCTGTTTTGATGCGACTACTAAGCAACTAGCTTTTTTTTCAAAAAGAAGGAAAGCTACACAGAAATGGTCATAATAAGTCGACCACGACCAGTCGAAATCAAGACATTGCGTTGAATATTGCTCTGATAAGATTTCAACACTAGTTTTAGTTCATGGTTTCATTTTTCCTCCTTTTCGTTGTGGTGCAAATAGACTAAATAAGTAAGTTTCTACAATTACTCAATTAGACACACTTTCTACTAACATAACCTGGCCAATTTTTAGTGATTCCAACAACGTTATGCTGTCCAGATTGGTTATGAAATGATCTGGTAACTTGTTCTCTGTTATCTGTTCTTCTGATATATTATTGGCATTAATTGATGTGTGGCATTACATATATCATCCAAAATGTCGATTATCAAAATCGAGATCATATTTAATATGACTGGACTTTCAGTGTTTTATTTTTATTATGTTGGATTAGAGTAGTACGATTAGAATTTCTGTGGTAGGACAAATTACTTTGATGATTAAAATTATTTTTGAAGATATGGGAAAACTTTGACTACTCCTTTACCCTCTTTTTCTTACTTTTTTTTCTAAAGTCAACCTGCCTTCCTGAAGCATTTTAGCTGCTATAAAAAAAGTCTGGATCATGATGAACATATTTGCAATGTTAACAATGATTTGTTTGGCAAACAAAGTAGTAACGGTCTTAGCAGATCAGCCATTTACAAGATATAATTCGGGTATACATCTTACATAGTATAATAATGTCTATCTACTAAAAGAACAACTCCATATTTTATACATTATGACATTTAGGCTGCCAACTGCTGTTAAATGATACTCGCATTTACTGTTATTCTGGGGGGTATGCCAAAATTGTAAATCAGGATATTACGGCACTCCCAGATCACTACTACCTAGATGTTAGTAAAGATTTCTCTGTTGAAAGCAGCTATAACGCTTGGGTCCAAGTGTTAGATCCTCCAGACTTTGTGACCGAAGCGACATTTGGATATACCAGTGTTAAATTAAGTGACAATAGTGTTCTAATGAACGGTGGAACAGGATTAAACAATGGAAAAAGTTACATGAAAAATCAAACAGTTATTTATCACGCCGATACAAATCAATGGGAAGCTATTCAAAATGTGTCTTCTTTCTCTCAAACGTATGTATCTTTTGCTGTTCCGCAGTCATTTTTGGATTTATCCAAATCATTTCGATTGCAAAAGAATGTACTTTTTTCTGTCACACATGATGTTTAAAAACGAGTTTCATTTATTACTTTTATTAGTTACTACGGATCAGGTGCTCTTGTACAAAATAGCAGTGTTGTATTTTGGGGTGGCGGAGCGTAAGTTCTTGTGGTACATTTTTTTTTTAATGTATCAGGTTGAATCTGGGGCTATAGTGTAGTAATATTTATTAAATCGGACAATAGTGCAATCGGATCACTGGTTCAAACATTTGATGGTGTGGCCAAGCTTTCACTTGCTCAGCAGGTTTGCAGAACTTTTTTTAAAAAAAACCAATAGAGACAGGCTAACTAATTATTTAATAGAGTTATAAATGGAGTATGGAGGCCAACTCAGTAGCGCCTGGATATCCTCGTTACGGACATACTGCCACGCTGGATAGAACAGGAAAACTGATTTATTACTTTGGCGGCAGAGACATTGTCCGAGATCCTATATCCGCAGCCTACACTCGTCCCTATTCAACGTTTTCAAATATTTTAGTATATAATACTGATACAGCTGTTTGGCAATCAAAAACAGCCTCTAGCACAATAACACCATCTGGTAGAATGTCTCATACTGCTAACTTGAGTAAATACAAATTGAAGTTTCGAAATGAGTTTTCCACTGACATTAATACCCCTTAGTTCCTAACACGGACATCATAATTATTTATGGAGGAGCCGGACCCGATAGCATAGGAAGTTCGTAAAAAAAAACTCATTTATTTTATGGGGCGCAACCTAATTAAACTCATATTGCTTTAGATCGTATTCCAATTACAGATTATATTTATACTTACAATATGGCAACAAACGTAATTCAGCCTGTAAGTATTGAAGCATCTAATCTGGGCGCAGGAGCAAGATTTGGGCATTCTGGTAAGCTACGAACATGGTTATGTGAATGTAAATCTAATTTTTTTTTTGGATAAAGCCGTTATCAAGAACAATTTGCTGTTTATTATTTTTGGCATTGATACAACATTACTGGCTACGTCCGATTTTCATATTTTGGATCTGAAATCATTCACTTGGCAGAAGAATTATTATGCTACGGGGATTGTACCTAGCACGACAAATTTAACTGAATCTGGTACTTCCACTAGCATTCCATCAACTAAGGCTACGGGAGATTCTTCTTCAGAGTCTCAGGCTGCCGTATCCGAAACACAAGGGTTGTCCCACGGCGCAGTTGCTGGCATTTGCGTTGGGATATTTGCTATAGTAATATCTACGACAATATATAATTATTGCTCAGGTATTAATCGAAGTGTTTATTTAGATTTTTGTAGGATTATTTTGGTTGTTTTTGAGACACCGAAAGAGGCAAAAGAAGTTGGCCGAAGAACAGTTCCCGCCTTACTGGGATGTGACATCAATAAACAAAAATCAAGAGATTCTTGAAGCGGAAGCCCCCATCACTTCAACAGGACCTGTTGATATCACAAGATTACCAGGCTTCACTACCTGTCGCACTGGACTTCCGACAAATATCACTAACGACAATGATGTGAATCCTCCTCCGTCACAACCTCAAGTACTGTTATCTTCCAGCACCATAAAGACACCAGTACAATCTTCATCCGTTGATACATACATCACTGAACATGACACGAAAAAGGTTCTTCCCCCTGATATCGACAACGAGCTCGTTACTCCTTCTATTCCAACGGAGTTTGTCAAACCTGATACTACTGAAAAGAAAAACTGATATCCATAATATAATTACATGTCTTAATAAATAAGTGATTACAACAAAAAACTCAGTACCGGTTTAGCTGAATTTTAAACCAACACTCTATCGAAGTAATCTAGGAAAAAAACACGGAAAAAAGAAAAAGAGAGATGTATAGAGAAAACAGTAAGGATGCAAACTAGTTTTTTTTTTATACAAAAAGATATAATAGTATTTGTTTACTCTCCAAACAATCTTCTGACACGTTTAAGGACACTATCCTTCTCGGGATCTAAATAATAATAATAAAAAAAAAGAGGGGCAGAAAGTGTTATTGTTTGGGTGCAAGAAAGAACGGTTTGGTTAATATTACCATAAGGATGATCTTTGGAGGGTATCTCGAGAATAGCAGGGAAAGCTGCACTATGACCATCAACTAACTCTCTAATATCTTCAGCAATCTATTTGTAATAGAACGCGTCTTATTTCATTAGCACCCCGTATTTTTTTTTGCAGTTTGGTGATTATAACTTACATGTTGATTAATCAAGATGATGGCAATATCTTTACGCTTGGTGTATTCAATGAAAGTTTCCTCAATACTTGACAATGGAGTTTCTGTTTAAAAGGGCAGTCTTCATTAGTAACCATGCCTACTAGCTCTTTCCATCTTCAATACGTACTAACGTCAACTACCAAGAAGTTTCTCTTTTGTTGTTGGTTTACATGTCCAATACCAGCTAACAAGAGACCTGTTACAGAATCCTAAACAACGAATATTGAGACAGAAAGAAAAGACAAGCAAGATTAGTGAAAATATACCTCATCACCGATAACAGCAATATAGTTTCTGTCTTTCTGAAGTGCTGCAACTCCTGACATTTTATTTTTTTTCTTGGAGTTAAAAAGAAAAGAGTTACAAAGCGAAACCGGAAATGGATTTGTTTGGTCCCCTTTTTTTTCTTTTTTTTTTTTTTTTTTTTTGGAAACACTATGTCATCTCCAAAAGTTCACAAACCTTTCCCTAAAATTAGTGGTCACATTAATCAAGCAGATTGCTTTCTTTTCCCGTTTCTACGGATTGACAACACTTGCATATTTTATTCTCGTGTATTGGGGCTTTGGATACATCTCATCCTTTGACGGAGATCCAAACCCACGTTTAAAAAGCTGCTGTCTTTTTGATCATACTACATCACCTATAAGTGTTGGTCTATTATCTATAAAAGACTATTTATTCTGTAAAGGTAACACTTCTACATAAAAACTCTTTCCTCCAATTGCTTTAGAATTAAATAATTTTTGGAGCTACAGAAGATAGCTCCATAATTTGCTTAGGCATACTATCTTTTTTAACCAATAAAATTCCAAATCGAATACAGCTTCTACTCGCAAGAGTAAGGATGTCCGATCATTATTTTTATGCTTTGTTTACCTTGCACATTTTTTTTTTCTAACAAACAAAAATATGACAAAAGTTGAATTTACGTCCCCTTATACCATTGGCAATCGTATGAAGGTAAGTTATATGACCACACTTGCTCATGTTGGAACAGGAGCTGATTTTATTTATCTGTCTAGTCTTAAGGTCCTTAAAGGTCACGCTTTTATTGTCACTCCAGTGAACGTCAAGGCCGAGACGAAAACGGTTGCAATTGTCACATCATTTCCGCATCGTACCAATGTCAAGCGCTTCTTGTTACTGCTAATCCAGGTCGTTACTTTTACAACTTTTTAGACGAATTCAAAAAGGAAATTCGCAACTTACTCTCACGTAGACATGGCACAAAACGTGTGTTTGCCAGCAAAATGTATCAGAAATATATTGCTCACAAGGAACATATTCATGTGAATGCAACACGTTGGAATTCACTGAGTGGTTTTTTTAAAACAAATGGGTAGAGACGGCATTCTTCGGGTTGACAAAACAGAAAGCAGTTTATATATCGCATAAGTTGATAATAATCCCAAAGCCTTGGCTAGACAAGCTTTCCTTCAGAAAATGGATAGAACGGAGAAAGATGACGAGGAGCGGGATTTGCAAATGTTGAGGGAGCAATTCGAATAGACCCACAAACCAGCATAGGAACAAGGATTTGTCGAATAACAACCAACCGAGTTAATAAGAGATGACGAACAGCCTATCAAGCTCAATTTGACCATGAAGCATATTACTGTTACTGCTGAATCTCCCAAATTTTACGAGTGTCACGATGATGTTGGGTGGTATGAAGAAACAATCAAGGTTTATCAGCTTTAGCAATGAAATCTATCCCTTCGATTTCCGCTCCCTCCACCCCAAGTTCAGCGGCATGATGGTTATAAAACGTATAACATCCACCCAACGAAGAAGAGACAACTGGATTAAAGGAATCAAAGGAACTGGCCATTTAAATTTATTTCAATTCATAACAAGTACCCATTTTTTACCCTGACAAGATACTACTACCACTGCTAATAGAATCATATGTGGACTAACTATGCGATTGTCTTCCTAATGTACGATAAAATCTGTAATGGTCTGATAAAATACTTGCCAAATAAATAGTGTTTATATCTCATTTTGATAGATATCATGGAGGTGGTCCGTATAAAGCAAAGGGATTTCATTGTGATTGGTGGATGACTGTCAAAAAAAAAAAAAAAGTCCCAAAAATTATTTTAGGGTATGGGAACCACAATTCATGCAGAAAAAAGATATAAAAAGGCACTTTTTTTTTTTCATCCAAAGTTTTCTTTCTCTTCTTTCTCTTCAATCAAAAAACGGCAGCAATGTCTGAGGTATTCCGGTCTCGTATTCCCACCTGATCATTTGTCAGACGATGTACTGGGTATTTTGAGCGGCGTTGTCCATGAGCGTATGGTTGTCAACCGCATAGGCGAGACACTGTTTTTTCCCCAGGGCTTGCGCACGAAGAACTGGGTTTTTTAATATTAATGAAAATGAAAAAATAAATTTATTACTGAAACAGATTACTTTATCTTTTGCTTACATATGCTTTTTTTTTGCCCACGCGTGTAACGTCCCATTATGCGCTTTTTTAAAAAGCCGTGATCACGCTTAACATTATGTAAATGCATGAACCCGTGTGGGTGAAATTGTTTGACGCACTATGCTTTTCTGGGAAAAGAAAAATCAATGTGGTTTTGAGTGTGCCTTCATGTTTTTAGTTTGATTTTTAATTAATATGAGATAAAATATTCAAGATTGAGGGAGTAATATATGTCTAGTTATTTTAAGAATAGTCAGACATGTTGTTGACACAGATGTGTATCGGTGCGCGTCGAATACTTTTTTAGTGAGAAAAGTTTACTACTGGCCATTTTTTTTTTTGAACTTTGGCAGTCTTCTTGAAAGCGGGATCCAAAACATTATTGTTCTTTTACTTGTGTCCAACTTTTTCTGAATGGAAGATAAAGCTAAAGAAAAAAACGAAGAATGGTACGACGAGGTGTACTTTGATTCCGATCAAGACTCTGAAGAAGAAGATTCGCCTGGCATTGGCCTCATAGGCAAGCAAAAAAAGAAGCCGAGTTCGTAATCCATTATTTTTTTGATCTAAAAAAAAAAAAAAAAAAAAATTAGCTCACAGTTTTTCATAGTCATTAAACCCAAAAAAAAGATTATTAGCAACGATGAATTACTTTACGATCCAGACATGGACGAGAAAGATGATGAATGGGTCTCCAAACAGATTGACAGTAGGTGGTAGGAGTAAAATGTGAATATATTCTTTTGGCTAACAATGTCAATGTTTGTAGTTGATTCATCCAGAGCTTCTGAGGATATACCACTGGACGATAAAACGGATGCTATCTTAACCTGTCCGATGTGCTTCACAACTTTATGCTATAGCTGTCAAAGGTAATTACGCTTTTACCAATTTTGATTTTGACACTAAAAGTGAATTATTGTAGGCATGAAAAATATGCAAATCAATTTAGAGCTATGTTTGTCCGCAATTGCCACACTGTGCCCGGCGAGAAGTATAAAATGCAAGGTGAAAAAGACGAATCATATTTCAAAGTGACTTGTGAGACATGTGGAATTCAAGTAGCCATGTTGGATGATGATGAAATCTATCACTTTTTCAATGTGGTTGCTACTGGAAGATAATATGTAGATGAATACCTCAAGGTCCGTGCTTAGAATGCGTGTACATACAATTAAAAAAACAAAACCATAAAGTGTACAATTTTATTACGATTTGTGTTATAATTCTGAGACGTAGTTACCGGGAAATACACCAATATTATTTCTTAGTTTACCGGTCCACCAGTCATTAGCATCAGAAGTACGTTTTATCAATTCGATCTTATCATCTTTTCTAAACGACAAATCACCTTGAGCCTGAGCATCATAATCATAAAGTGCCAGCACATAGTTAATTCTTGATGGAGGTGGTGGTGGTGGCGCGGCTGTTCTAGATGAAACCATACCACTACCAGCCGAGTTTTGTGATCCATAACTGTGGTGTTGATTATGCTCATAGGGAGGAGCTTGACTATAAGCAGGTGCAGGCGTGGGTTCGTAATGTGGTGCAGGAGCCTTCCCAAAAGAAGGTGCAGAAGGCTCATCATGAGTATGTGGTGATTGACCATATGAAGGTGCTCGTCCATAACTTGGCGTTTGTCCATATGATTTCTTTTCATCTTGTTGAGAAGGATATAGTTGATGTTGCGGCTGCTGCTGTTTTTGAGGTTGATATGTCTGATAGGGCTGTTGTGCTATTGCCATAGGCGCAGGGCTCTCATTTTTTATTGCCGCTCGTTCTTGTAAAGTTAATTTAGAGCTGTTGGCACCACCCGATACTAGTAATTTATGACAAAATTAGTACCATGATATATATTTTTCTGTAGACAAAACCATTTACCACTCAACCAAGCTTTTCCGCCCGATTTAAGCAAATCCATATTTTCGATTTCAGCCTGGGCATTAAACTGGGCTATTCTCCACCTGAACCCTTCATCCACAGACATTGCATGTGTCACAAAATGGGCTTCGTTGGCTGTCAATAACTCATAACAACGAGCGTAAATCATACCAAATATTTTGCACTGAAGATGGAACATGTGCTCAAAAATTGGTTGAATAAATTCATATTGTAAACGGAAAAAGGCGGGTAATTGAGCCTTCAAAGCATTGTTCAGATAATCATAATCTTGGGTTGCAGTCTCCAACTGACTTTGGACTTTAAAAATGGATTTCTCTTCACTCAAAGTACGTTCTGCTTTCGCAGTTAACTTATTGAGACTGACTCGATGACGATCATAGTCTATCAGTTTATGGTTTCGTTTAACAATGGTTTTTGAAATCACTTTGACGATTTCTTGGAATTCCAGTGCGGGTCGAATAACGTAATGATCAATTGAATCCTACATAGCAGCTTATTTGTCAGGCCAGAATACATCAGTCGTTTTAAAACATGTTTACTTACCAATTGAGGTAAAATCTCATCACGGCAGTACATCATAGCCGCCTCGGCATCATTAGCAGCTTCTGTTGCTGCTGCTGGTGTGGATTGAACACGTCTTTGAACTCCGCCTTCTTCCATTTCTACACCGATTTGTGGGTTGTAAATGGTTGAGATATGACTAGCCATTTCGGACTGGTGTGTCAATAGTGCTAGATTAATACAATGCGTCAGTGTGCTATAAAAATACAAGGATGTTGCCTATTTTACTTACCAGAGACTCTATCGCGGAAAGTCTGCCCTTCCGCTTTTAAAAGTTCGGCAATCTTTGCACTCTCGTTAAATCGAGCTTCTAACTGGATAAATTCGGCGTCTCTTGTTACTAGAGGTGTGCATATATTTTAGATTACTGCTTGTTTAATAAGTCTGTTGTTCATTACCATCTTCCTTCTTGGACATAATCTGATGAGGCAAACGACTCACGACCTTTTGAAAACCCTATATGTCCGAATATAAGCTTACTAGTAGAGTTATGGACTAACATGTACTTGCCTTCCAGCTCATTTTATGTTAAAAAATTCTTGGCGTGGAACAAAGAGAAAAAGTCGTTAGAGCACATGCTTGCTTTTACATATAAAAGCAACGATTTAAACACCGAATGGCTCCTGAAAACACAATGCAAAGCTTTCATTCTCCTGATCGGAAATTATGGGTATCAACGTATTCTTGATTGACACAAATATTCTTTCTGTAGATTGTCCGTGCTCAAAGATCTCTTTCCATTGCCTCTGATCCAGCAAATATCGTGTTCTGTTATCTTCATGCCTTTTCCCTCAAAAATATTGTTACACGCACTACGTTCTGATATTATTAAATTTGGGATGGAGGTGAGTCCCAATTCATACTTTTTACATTACTTTATATAATGACAGCAGGTCATGAAGGGCATGGTCTCGCTTCGATCTCCTTAACCCATGTCTATTTCAATCCTTTGGACAAAATATCTTATGCATTTGCATACATCACTCTAGCTCCAATCGCTATTATGGTTTTTTATGCATCTGTCATTGTTTCGCGACGCGAGATGGCTGGTATTTTAATGCTTGCTGGTCAATTTTTAAATGAAGCCTTGAATTACGTTTTGAAAGAGAACATTGAACAGGACAGACCATATGGTAAGGTTCATCTCACTCTTTTAAAAAAAAATTGTTCATTAAAACCCTGTTAGGACATCTTGGGGATGGATATGGAATGCCTTCAAGTCATTCACAGTTTATTTGGTATTTTGCTGTTTATGGCTCTTTGTATCTTTACAAGTACATTCAATTAGACCATGCCATTTGGAAAATTTTAACTTGCTTTGCAATGTTCTCCCTTGCCATTCTGGTTTCTGTCTCTCGGTAATATATAGACAATATCACAAATGATTTATGCCATACTCACATGTCTAAACACAACATAGTATCTATTTGGGATATCATACTCTCAATCAAGTCCTAATTGGATCATTAGTTGGAGCTTTGTTTGGATTGATATGGTATAACGCTACAAATTTAATGCATTCGTATGGCATCATCGATTACATTCTGGACATGACAGTCTGCCAAAAGTTGTACATCAGAGATATGGGTATGGTTAATAATGTTGCTCGTTTTGAGTACCAACAGTGGAGTCAATTAAGGCAAAATCAGTTGAATAGCAAAATTAAATAAATTTTTTGATACACCTTATTACCTGTCTATCTTTACTGCATTTGGTCGATAGACTTAAAAGCAATTTCTGTAAAGTAGACAAAAGAAACCATAATTATGATACAATACAGCAGATTATGTATACACTAGATTGAACGAATGCATTTTTATATCATGAAGCATAACTAGTTGTTTATATATGTTTTACTAAAGTTTTATTCGAAAAAAAAAATTTGAAATATAATATACATTTTACAATAAATTACAGTCAAGACAAAAAAAAAGAAGAAATGGAACAATAGTACAAATAATAACTAAATCAAAAAGCTAGCTATCAGATACATCGATTTAGTTCTTGTGCTCGGCCTTCTTAGCGGTGGTGTGCTTCTTAGGAACAACTTTCTTGGTAGTCTTCTTCTTGGAGGCGGGCTTCTTAGTAGTCTTCTTGGGAACAGTCTTCTTGGTAGTAGTATGCTTCTTAGCAGCTTCCTTCTTGTTGTCTTTGGCTTCTTCAGCACGCTTGTTAAGATCTTTGTGCTCTTGAGCAGCGGGAGAAGGGGCAGGGACAGGCTTTTTCACAGTGGTAGTATGCTTAGGCTTGGGCTTGACAGAAGTGGTATGCTTAGGCTTAGGCTTGACAGAAGTGGTATGCTTAGGCTTGGGTTCTTCGTTTTTCTCACCACGCTTGTCCTTGTTAACAGCCTTAGGAGAAGGGGCAGGGACAGGCTTCTTTACAGTAGTAGTATGCTTGGGCTTAGGCTTGACAGAAGTGGTATGCTTAGGCTTGGGTTCTTCGTTTTTCTCACTACGCTTGTCTTTGTTAACAGCCTTAGGAGAAGGGGCAGGGACAGGCTTCTTTACAGTAGTGGTATGCTTGGGCTTGGGCTTGACAGAAGTGGTATGCTTGGGCTTGGGCTTGACGGAAGTGGTATGCTTAGGCTTAGGCTCCTCTTTCTTCTCACCACGCTTGTCCTTGTTGACAGCCTTAGGAGAAGGAGCAGGGACAGGCTTCTTTACAGTAGTAGTATGCTTGGGCTTGGGCTTGACAGAAGTGGTATGCTTAGGCTTGGGCTCCTCGTTCTTCTCGCCACGCTTGTCAACAGTACCGTACTATTAATTTCACAGTTTAGTATATACAGGTTTAATACTGTTACAAAGTTATTTATCAGGATTATTTACCTTAACGCAAATAGAGTCGCCAACCTTGATACTCTCACAGTCGAAAGAAGTGTTGGACTTCTTAGTCCATTGTTGGATATCACTTTGAGAATGATTGTACTTCAAGGCAATTGACTTACAAGTCTCACCGGTGGCGACTGATATTTAAAGATGATTGTTAGTTTTTCATGAACGAACGCGTCAATAGAATGTAAATTGTTACCTTGGTGGGTTTCTTGACAAGAGTTTGAAGCAGCAGGAAGAGCTTGAGAGGCACCAATCAAAGAAAGGACAGTGGTAGCAGCGATGAAAAGTCTCATATTGGTTTAGTAGTTATTGTTGTTGTAGATAATTTTTTTAAAAATAAACTGGAAATTACTCGCTTCTTATATACTATTAAAAAAGTGTGCCATTTTTGAGCTGTAAAGATAATCGGATGGGAAATCTGATATACTTACCTCGGTAGCAGGTATCTATTTTTGATTCTAGTGAGGAGACATTTTTTGATTCTCCTCTCCTGAATTAAAAGTCTTGGTAAAAACGTACATACACCCGGGATTAATAACTCGTAAAATTGCCAAGCAACATGGAATATTGAATCCCGATCTCCCATTCGTGCTTGATGAACAAATAACTACTTTTTGGCGTAATAGTTTGAAATTTTATCACATTTGAGAAAGTGAATTTTTTTACATGTGCTCTCTCTTTGTATTTGATAGAAAGGACAGTCAATAGATCAAAGTTAGCTACGGTGAATAATAGTTATAGATCAAATTGTTTTTTTGTAACATGTTTAAAAAAATCGTCTTGTTATTCCGAAAACAAACAGTTGTCGTAATTGCCGACTTTGTTTTCTCAAAACAATTTTGTTTTGGCCAAGCCTACCCTATATATTAAAATTTACAGAAATAGTAATTCTACTATGCCTACTGTCAAACGTGATCTCTTCGCATAATAAAGATATGTCATCGGTGTCTCATTTTGAGGTTCGTGTAACTCGATCAATTTTATGTTCTTCGGGTGTATCCACTACAACAAGGGACATATGCTTCGCCTTTCTCACAATTCGGATTACGTGTGCTTTTTCAGGTCTAGTTTTAATTATAATGGATTGGGGTACGACTATATTCCGTGAGTATGTATAATATGTGTTGTTGATAACGGTAAATATATCATGCAGTCGATACATTGGGCCCGGAAAAGTGTATGCACAGACGGTAGTTGAAAATAATGGAGTTGAGGCTAATGCAGATCTATGACCAGATTAAGGAATCCAAATAAACTGCCTACAAATATGGACATCTTGTTATAAAGGACACAGCCATCTTTATTATTAGCATAAATTCTTACTAAAATGGGAATATTAAAGGATCTACAACACCGCTGGATAAAATACTTTTTCGACAGAATCCATATTGTTACCGCTGTAAATAATAGCGCAATATTAAGAGCAAATAACAAATATAAATGACTAGAATAAACAAATACATGCGATCTTTCTTAAAGGTCAATAATCCAAAAACAACACAAAAAACAAAAAAACAAAAAAAACACCGCGGATCAATCGACTCTTGGCAGAAGGTTTATAATTGGACAGTCTGGACTAGATATTTACACGACAGACACTCAATTTCTTACCAAAAAACGATTCTCACCAATACTAAATTTAGCTACTTACAACATAAATCTGTTGTTCTTGATAATAAAGTTCCTGTATTCGACAAATAATCTTGTTCAAAGTGTATGATTGAAATTATTTGTTTAACTATGATTATTACGTCCAATAACAAAAAAATAAAATAAGATGCAGCGTGTAAAGTCCGCAAAGGGCAATCATGCAAACTCGAAACACTTTGAAGTTATCCTGGCTCTCACTTATAATAGCCTGAAATAATTATACTGGTAGTGTGTGGGAAAGAAAATTACTTTCTTGAAAAATAAAATAAGCACGTAATAATACTACTTTATGTTTAAAAAACCACATCCTTGGTCAAGACATTCGGTAAATCGACTTTGGGAAAACTCCTGTTGACAGTAAAAAGCTTCTTTTGCAGAACATTAAAGATTGCAGTTTGATTTACTCGATTGCCTTTTTTTTTTAAAAAAAAAAAAACTAACGATTCAAACAGTGGTGTAATCAGTATGTAAACAATGATATTGGGTCCCATCATTTGTTGAATGGCCTTTTAGCCGTGATATAAAAATTTACATAAATGTGCTGATCACTAAAATTATTACTAGACTTCTGATTTTATTCTTTCTATTGGCTCCATTAGTTCGTACACAGTCGAAGATCTCAACTATCTAGCAATACTTTTAATAATCATTCGCAACAAACACGTATCTAAGAGGATTTCGTCAAAATTTGGGCTATATTGTACTATTGTTGACTACCCTGCGAGAAAAAAAGTCCTAGTTTATTATCGACAAATGTAGATGGTATAAACTGCGCTAACAGTCATTAGATGCTATCGTTTACTGAAAATGTTTTTATTATTTACATTCGATCACTTCTTGGATGATAAACGCATCGTTTTCCATTTTTATATTCGTATTTGTTTATAACTATGATGTATATAACTTTGCATTTGCATAAAATGAGTGGTAGCTTTATATAAAAAGCACACCAGTACCGTGGCGACATAAAACGCTGCTTTTATGACAATAATAAATATAAAGTTGTCTTTATCATTTGGTGGGTTACCAGTGAAGTATTAAGTGCAATGTCATTTACTATCACCCAACTTTGATCATGCCAAAAAATAAATTTATCAAACCCGAATTAATCAAGGTCCGGCATTTTGATTGTGTGTGAGGATAGCTTTCCCCGACTGTCACGAAAATATTTTGACATTATTCTTTTTTTCCTAAAACTATGGAAGACAATACTCAAGAAGGAAGAGAGCAATTGATGCAAGTGTTTTATATTAATCTATTAACAGAAACGAAGACTGATATTCTAACTTATTTTATAGTGAGGAGTATCTCAACCAAACTCACATTGCTGATGACGATGAAGAGTTGATCGAACGTGTACCAGAAGATGGCGCACAACTCGAAGAAGAAATCGATGTCATGCCTACTGAATTATCTACACCCATCAGTTTGATGCAAAAGAAGAAAACTGATCAAGACAACGAAAAAAAGAAGAAGAAGAGAAAGAAGAAGTCAAAGACTGCCAATTTACCTGAGGCAGGTACTGAATTACCTGACGATTATGTTGAAAAGCATGCTGAAGATGTCGTTGAAAATCCCTTTGATCCGTAAAGTTGTCCGATACTTGAATTATACATTGTCCTTACCACATTCTCTTTTTTTGGTTGATTTTTAGTGAACGTCCTCTTTCTCAACGTATTGAATACGCCATCATGAAATACCGCAAAAACCACAAATTCTCTGGCGAAAAGAAAGCCATCTTTGACAACTATCTTAAATTTGGAGGAATCAATACCGGCCCCAACATGTTCTTGGGCCGTGCCACCAGTGCTGATAGACCCGATGATCCAGATGCCGAATTTGATTTTGATGCTGCAAAGACCGCTATTGATTCCGTCCCTGATGAATTAGAGGAAGGCGTTGAAGTCAACTTCACTGAAGTGGCACAAGTGTATTTCAGTAATACCTTTATTCGTGAGAGTCGATTCATTTCATTACAGGATTTCGTGGATGCACCTGTTCTTATCGATGCGTTCTTGAGATACCTTCAAATCAGAAATGTGGCTCCTGAATATGCAGAAGATATTGCAAATGCCCGTGCAATTGTTGGTGAGGCAAAGATTCAATTACCTAAATGTAAGCGTATCAGTGGCTTCATGCCCGGTAACTATAACAAGGCATGTGCTTCTTTATTCGGTGCTTTGGAGTCAGACATGGACACTTCTTGGATGACTGAAGCAACCATGAAGATTCAAAAGCAATTTCTTTCATTTGTTGTCGAAACGATTGGTACAAACTCGGATGATTCAAAAAAGATTGTCAAGGCTCATATCAAGGATCCCGATAATGTACGTTTGGTCGAGACCAAGGAGTGGGTGTTTGCTAAAATTGCTGAAATCGCTCCCTATTCTGAGACGGCCGCACAAGACGATCTTATTAAAGTCACCTTTGAAAATAAGGAAAACTCTGAAGAGAAGTTCGATATCTTTTTAGAAAAGAAAATAGTCGATTTTATGATGATTGGAATGGTGACCCGAGCAACATTCTGTAAACTGAGTAACGGCGATTGGTACCTTGAAGGTGCTACTCGTGTCATGCCTAGTTTTTACATGGAAGATGATTGCATGGTAGAGGAAGACTTGGACTTTTAATAAAATGGTTAAAAATGTGAATCATGGAAAGGATTTTTTAAAGGACGATGTATGTCTGGAATTATATTACACTTATCTGTTAAATAACAATACGGAAACTCATATTTAGACTTTCACGTATTTTGGATGGAGTATAGATTTGGTTTTGAAAATGTATTTAGATCATCAAGATGTATCTAACTCTGAAGCTGAACCAGATAAAAGTACAAATAACGTACATGTACAAATTCTAGGTGATTTAGATCATATATTGGTTACGGTATTAAGAGTAACTGTCTGTGAAGATTTCGAAATTGATTGAATAGTGATTTTCAGACAGAATTAATATTAGATTTATTGGATTGTCTATGACTAATCTTATGCTATATCCGAGTACTAGCTTCATTATAGTCGTGTATATGATTACATCTTCAAAAACAAAGCATTAAGCACCGCCATCCGGCTTTTGCAGCTTGTAGATTGTGGTATCAGGTACAGCGTTTTCATCAATCGCATTTGGACGCTGAAACTGTACCCCTTGTTGTATCAGCATTGGGCTTGTATTATGCACTTCTGAATTTCCGTCCACGCAGGTAGTTATATCATCAGCCAAATTGGGGGAATAGCTTTGTTTGTAACTAATAGGGCTAGGCAGTTCAACGTACTTCTTTTCAATTTCGTCCCAATTCACTTCCATGGTGGGTTCGACTATCCGCTGATGCCTTTCATGCTCTTCGAGTTCTTGTCGTTTTTTTTCGTTTTCGGCTCTCTTCTTTCTCATAAACCAAAAGACGCTTGCGCCCACTACAAGTAAAGCCTGTGATACAAAAATGTTTAGCTAATTACGGTACTCATAAACCTTAATAAATTAGGTATTTACCCCACCAATGGAACCTATAATTGTACCAGCAATAGCTCCAGCGCCTGGTTTCTTGTGAGGTGATGCTAAGGATACACTTGCATTGTTAATGTCAATGTAGTTTTCTACTAGGGTGATATTTGATGGGGTTGTTGTGTTTAATATCAATATAGTGCTAGTAATTGAGGTTCTACTGGTTAGACCAAAAACAATAAATACTGTATTATTGTTGACAGGAATGGCTAATACGATTTACTTAGTAAATACTGATAAGAACAATTTTTTTTATGTGGTTAAGGTATTGTCAATTTACCTGAATGTCCTGTTCTTGCTAAGAACGTATTTGGTTTAGATATAATATTTTGTGGCTGCCATATAAAAGTGTCAAGATTAAAAGTAAATGCATAATCTAAGCAAGCTATTGAAAACATGTTAAAAAAAGTACCGCCTCAACCATCCAGTTAGTTGTTTCTAGTTACGCTGATAATTGTTTTTCGACTTATCTCCTCCATATAGTAAGACATCTCTTTGTGCAGGACCCACTATTTTGATTTTTAACACAGGGTAAAAATGAGCACAAAACAGGCTCAATAAAATTCTATTCGTCTTACCTAAAGTAGTGGTATGCTCTGTCCGTGGTGATGGAGCTTTACCCCCTAACGATGGTTGTGTGGTCCAGTTACTATTTTTCATATCGAATACAGTTAGGCTATCAAATAGAATATCAGTGGTATCATTAATTGATTTTCCAACTGATTGGCCACCAAAGAAGAAAATACGATTGCTCTTAGTGTCAAAGATCGAAGTTTGATACGATATAAACATGGATGGTATATTATTTTGAGGTTGATAAATTGACCAAGGCTATCGAATGGAATTACATTAGAAAATCTGTTAGCAACAACCTGAAATTATAAACTCACGTTTGTGGGCTTATTTAAATCCAGAAAGGTGAGGTTAGTGTAGCCGATAAACCTCATACTGTATGTTTCGTCCTCGAATAAACTCATATTTTGGCCATTGTGGGTCCAGCTACTGTTGTAGAAGCTACAAAAAAGCAAAAAATAAAAATAAAAAAAACAAGAAAAATCATGACTACATACAAACCTCACCTTTCGAGTCCTCCATAAACTCCAACTCCGTAATTTGGAACATAGACTGTCGATGCACATGATCTGTCAAACAGCAGTTACTATCTTACAGTTTTCCAGGATTCGATTTTATCTTACATTTGTCTTCTTCCAAAATTCAACTCGGTATATTCGGGGTAAGTAGTCCAAGAATTGCTTTCGGAATGGTAAACAACCGTCGAAGGAGTTGAAGGGTCATAAGCGGAAATTGCCCCACCCGATAAAAGCATGCTTTTTCCGTCTGGAAGAACCATTCTTTGGGAGTGTTGTATTATTTGGATGTTGTGGCCATCCACATTTGACGATAGATGCTGCCACTTGTCACTTAATTCGTCCGCTGTGCTTCCACTGTAGGCTACAATATCCAGTACATTGATTGAATTATCTGAAGATCCTTCTATTTCTGTTATACCGCCGAGGCAGTATATTTTATTAGACAGCAAACCACAAGCTATCAATCTGTAAGTATTTTGTAGAAAAAAAAAAGGGTGTTTTTGGAATAAATCCTACCCGAGTTATATCTTGGGATTTCTTGTCCTAATGTGTAACTTGCAACCGCTAGAAACGCGATAGCTTGAAAAATATTTCTCATTTGTAATTTGTATATTTAAGAACATTCGTTCCAAATAAAAAAGGGGAGGGGGTATTTATATTACACAGAGTATGCCGATTGATGTGTATACTTTGTTTTTTCTTGAGTTTTTTTTATTGTAATTATTCCCATGTAAAATTGGATGTATTATTTACGCTTTTACATTTACTAGCTCAATATTCAAGTGCAATGAATACACTTTCTTTAGCGATTGATCAAATACAGTTCATCTCATGTCTACTTTAAATCATGAAATAAACACGTCCGAGTGAGCAAATAAAAAGATGCAATGCGAGCTTAGCCACGCTTCTTGATATCGGGCGGATTTGTTTTAGGAAAACGCCTCACGATACCGGCAAAACTTGTCATTCAAACAATTTGTATGCATTTTATTACTAATAATATTTTACCTGAATGCCCTAAGTATCAATGAACGATTGATTCTCATCTACATTTTTTTTTTTTCGATTGAAGGATAAGCTTCACCCACTGATTTAAACTTGAAGATGGTTTTATTGATGTTAACATGCTTGCATGAATATTGGTACGACCGGTAAAATCAACAAACAAATAAAGTCTCCAATAGGAAACTTGCTTATGCTATTGTGCCAAGGTATACACGACTATTCTATTAAAATGATCAGCGTAGATGGTGTCTGTGAAACCTCTGAATTTTTGGCGCTTTTTAACGTTAAGTTGATTTACGTGTAGTACTATCTAGAATACAATATTCAGGAACCTTACCAGAGTTAGTGTATTCCCAAGGACGTTAGCTACAACTTTTTTGTATGTGTTATCAATAGCAAGACAAATTTAAAAGCTTCTGAAAGAGCATGTAAATAACCTCAAATACTAACTGTAGTGCCAATGTAAAAATTTTTGTTTATATGGAGACGGAGTCTCTGTGATTTATTAGTGATATTAAAGGGAAATAGTCACAATTGTGTTTTTGGGTTTTCTATTTTAGAGTTTTTTTTTTTTTTTTTTTTTTTTTTTTTGTTATAGTTAAAGTATGTACAAGTTTGAATTTAGAAAAATAAATAAATCAAAGCAGTTTTAGCGGAAGCCTGAGCGACGGAAGGTCTTACCAATGGAGGGAGTATAAGCTGTCCTCAGAGAAAATGGGAGGGGGAGAATGAGGGGTGCCAGATTGAAGAAGTGCTTCATGTTGAGATTTTAAAATCTTTTTGGACGCGAGGGAGATGCCAATGTAAAAAAGAGTTTACTCTATTTATATAAGCATTGAAATACAGAATCAGAATTGTGAATGTTGAGTATAGTGAATGGTATAAAACAAACATTGGCACCCCGTGTTATAGGCTACTTTTTTTTATTTCTGCATGATGACACAATACAAAGCTTATTTCTTTTTAATACTGTTGCTTAAAGGATCATAAGAAAAGTGAGTCCAATTAATTACAATGACTTATAAATCCAAATGATTAGTTTGAGTTTGTATTGGGTAAATTATAATACAAACTCATTGACAATATCTCAATACTGCGTTACTGATATATTCTTTTTTTTTCTAATTTCATCCATCAGTTCAATTTATAAAATACAAAAATCGAGTGATCTGTTGAGATCGTCTGTCTAAACATATTTTAAACACAGCGATAATACGTAACGTTTTTTATATTGTTTTTTAAAAAAAAAGGTAGAAAATGAAGATTTATAAATAGACAAAAAAAAAAGGGGGAGGAGGTGCCACATTTCTTTTTGTTACCACGTATTCAACATGGAGAAAAAAACTCGTAGAATGAATCGTTCAAATAGAAAAGTATCAGGTTTTAATTAATATATTCATGGTAGGACGTATTTTAAATATTAAGGTTATAAGTTTATATGCTACAGAATCTCAAAGAAATAATTTTTGATGTACCTCCTTTCTATCCCTTCGTTGCTATTGTTTTTTTAATTATGTTTAAATTAAGGTTTGTGACCAAAATTAGTAGTAATTCAACGAGCATCTATATCTCATCAGACGTATATCAATTTTAACGCAAAGCATGCTCTTCATTTCACACACACACACACACACACAAAGGAAATTTTTAAATATTAAAATATATTAGCTTGATGCATGCTCCCCCATTACCTTTCTTTCCCAATACAGCTTGTCAAACCCAAAAAAAAGGGTTGTTACAGTTAAGTTGACAAATGTATGCAGGACGCTAAATACTATATGGGGGGAACGATCTATTTAAATCGAGTTTCGCTGGAATCGGAATGCTTCCATAGATCTGTACTTGTTTGGGACCCAGGCAATCATTGAAAATAGGAGTCATCGATTGTAAATTTACATTTTATGAACTTGCAGAGCGGAAATGTTATGGAATAAAAAAGAAGAATTACCGGGTTGCATTACGAGTTATGATCTAGAGGAAAATGTTTTCCGTATTCAGGAAAATCTGCATTGTTCTAAAAAAAAGTGAGTTACAAATACTTCTAGAACACTTTGTATATAAAGTATTATTGCAGTTGACATGATAATTCACTAAACCTGCTTTATTTCAAATGAGAAAATAAGCTTATGTTCTGTGTATGAATGGGAAAGGGATGGGGGGGGGAGAAGATCACTATATTTATGCAAGAAAAAAAAAGAAAAAAAAAGAAAAAAACGCTATTGTTTTTTTATAGATTTAGGGGTACATAGATTACCGTTTTTAGAGCAACCGTGTTTGTCTGTGTGATTTGTAAATTGCACATATTTACTCGGGAGAGATTTACTTAGTTCGAATCCTAAACCAGTTTTGTGTGCTTTCTTGCATAAACGCGGGACGAGACTTATAGGATATAATTTGTCCAAATTTGTACGCCAAATCTGGGTTTCATACAACGGCTGTATTTTGCCTTGGGATCTTAATTTGAGAAGTATTTTATGTTTTTTTAAAGCTATACTGGGCTTTGGTAATACGTTGAAATTTGCAAAGTATGTTTCCATCGGACATGTTGGTGGTATAATTTGAGGTTAACATCATTTTCTGATCGCCATATGATGGTGCACTTACCGGATATTGCAGATCACATTTATTTAAATTTGTATGAGTCCTACGCGCTGGCATTAATATTTTTCTGTTAACTGTCAGGTATATTTATATGAGTACTAAGAAATACAATTGTAGCTCTATAGATAATATAGTGATACCAAGAGAAATTCTACTCATTCATTGAACATATTGTCTCTTACGCCACTATAATATTATGTACATGTTTCTTACAAAGCAAGTGGAACTTCTAAGAGCCATATTAGTTAAGCTTTTTTATTATTACTGAAACCCAGTTTGACTTTAGTGCTTGTGGAAACCCTCTTCCACGCATGTAATTTGAACCACAGGCTTCACGAAAAAAAAAAAGTTCTTTACGATGCTATCTGCTAATAAATGAGACACATTCTACGAGAACATGCTATGTTTCTTGATGGTTAGAATGTGTGTAATACTTACCTACCAAATTATTACGTTTGCAAACTTTTTTAAGTTAGCGAAATCTCGATCGTGCAAGTAGTACCAAGCAAATACTAAACTAAAAATACAGACAATCCATCAATGATTTAGCTAAAATCGTATGGTTAGCGCACATGAAATTTATTTTCCTTCAAAATAAAAAAGGAAGTAGCTTATGGAATTCTAGAGTTTTAATTGTTAGCTTTTGTAATAAACAAGCATGTTCAACTTAAAAATAAGCATCTTAGATACAAGCATTATTGGCAATAAAATAAACGCTGGCACTCAAAATATTTTTTCAACTCTAAATCCAAGTTTGTGATTAGGCACGATAGTACTTGTCTTGCTACCGTGCTTTCCGAAAGACCTAGGTGAAGTGCTTTTTTTTTATTTGCATAATGGTGGGTTGGAATAGTGCTCTTATGGATGCCCTGAGCAAACTAAGGTCATGTTACACCATCATCCTATATATGCTAAAAATAATCAAAACAGTTGCTTTTGCAGGCTCTAAAATGATGAATCTAATTTTAGATGGTGGGATGTGTTTAATGACTCAACCAATTGGATGTGTGATTCCCTTACACACAGTGAATTAATAAAGAGGTTTGCGTGTCATGTTACACTCTCACATCATGGGCGCAAAAAGATTAGGAAATGGTCGATCTTTTTGTTCCCTCAATCAAATAAAGCCAAACTATCCGAGGCCGGAAATTACACAGGTAATTTAAAATATAATAAATACACAATCAACGTCATGTGGGCGCATCATCACCATCCCATTGCTTTTAAAGAGGGGAGATACAGCTCAATGCAAATGAATTTCAATATGTAATAGACTAGTGTCGATAAGTTATCAGTGCAAGTACAACAAAAGGGTTTGAAATAGAACAAGAAAACACATGAGTTGAGCAGGTTGTCTCCTTTATGTATATATACAACAGGCAAGCAAAAAGAAATAAATAATCCTTGGCACTTATTCCAGCAACCTGGTGTCATTGTTCCACCCTTCTTATTTACGTCATATTTAATATACACACACACACGAGCAAGAAGACTAATATTCTGTAGAACACGCTACAGACACAGAAAAGGCCATCACGTGTGGTAGTTATAGATAAACCTACTACTACTGAACAATAATGTCATCTTATTGAAGTCGTTTCGTGACTATTTGTTGCGATTTTTCTTTTTTTTATTGGTTTCCCCGGGGCTAATTCCCCTCTCTTTCTTTTTTTCTTTTTCTGCAATATTAAAAAAGTTTATTTTTTTTAGTGCCGTTTTCATTTTTTTTTTTTTTTTTTTTTTGTAATCCCACACTCAATGAATGATACTTCAAGTGCGGATCGACACTCTTCAGACGATGATCTGTATGCAGCCCTCATGCTCTCCAATTTGCTGGACAATGAACAAGATGTAAAAGACCAACAAACTCAAATGGAACGACAACGAATCTCTTTACAAGCCGAACTCGACGAAGCCAACGACAGTAACGATGTGATATGGTACCATTTATTTTTCTTTCATTATTGGCTTTTTATGAAAAAAAAAAAAGAAGCACTAACCCTCTTTCTTTATAGGGTGCCTGCAGACAAACATCCTCAAATTGCACCTACCGAATTTGCAAACTTTTTAAAAACGCATGGCGCTGCCTCTTCCGCCAACCACAACAACAACGGCAACAATATTCGTCGACGTAAGTCCATTTTATCCCAAAGTATGTATGTCAAGTCAACCGACGACGGAGAGGATTTGAATAGAACGCTTTCCGAAAAGAAGCGCAATTTCCTTAAAAAAGTCATGACCGATAGTGATAAAAGAAGAGGTATATATATATAAAAAAAGTAACCCCAAAAAAACACGAGTTTTTTTTTTAATAACGTGTTCCACCTAACTCTGTAGACACGCACATATTTGATCGTAATTCCACGGCAAATGATGATTCAAGCACAATTTTGGCCTCTACAGCCAATTCGGATAAATCGTTACTTCGTAGATCTGCATTTTCTGCACGAGGTAGAAGCCGAAAAACAAATTCACCGTCCCTACAGAGAAGATCACTTTCGCAAAAGAGTCCGGGTGAAAAGAAACAAGCTTGGGATAAATCGGCTGGTATTGATCTTTACGATCAACCAGTCAATATGAGTGAATGGATCGATTTGGGAAAAGTGAGTTTGGAGTCTGATAATTCCCAGAGAGGCATTCTTACACGTGTGCATGATGCGGAGTCACAACTCTTGACCAACACCAACACAACCACCACCACCACCACCAATATTACATCTACTACTACTACATCTACTATTACATCTACACCTACATCTACCACCACTACCACTACTACTACTACTAAAAATAATTCGAATAATAATCCCACCAAACCATCAACATCACCACCAGTACAGAAAGCCGCCGTAAAAAATATACCAAAACCCGTGGTGAGTGTGAAAGAACCCACTAAGGCAACACCCAAACGACCAGCCATCTCTCGATCGGCGTCTGAAAATAGCGCCGTGGCAACCACTGCTGCAGCCACTGCAGTGACACGGATCAAACCCGAAAGGCGATCTTCCTGGTTGGGAGGGTTATTTCAGCAGGATAAAAAAAAGAAGGCGGGTTTAGCGGGCAATACCTCTCCATTATCCGGATTAGCTACTTTATTTTCGAAATCTTTATCAATTAAGGCAGCAGCAGCCGTGCCGGTGACACGGTCTCGTTCACCGTCACCACCTACGACGCCACCCCCACCTGCTACGCCCAACATTCAAGATAAAAAACCCAGCCGGCTGGAACAACGTACTCGATTCAACGCAAACCGATTACCGCTTCATGTAGAGCGTGCCATTTATAGATTATCGCACATGAAATTAGCGGATCCGAGACGACCTTTACGACAACAAGTGCTGATATCCAATCTAATGTTTTGGTACCTGTCTATACAGCAAGGGGATTTTCAACGACAAGAAGAGGAATGTCGTCTTGTAGATTTACCTTTACCGTTGGTTGTGAATAATACAGAACAACAAGAGACAATAAAGAAATCCAGTAAGATGATGACACGGTTCATTCATTCTGCCAAGAAACGTAAGAACGAGGTCAGTCAGTTTGTTCAACTCAATGAACCACACGTACCAAAAAAACAGACCAATGTCCAATTTAGCTTGGCTCCCATACCAAGTCATCATCATCCCGTATTGAATTTTGAAGAAGAGGATGATGTACCTTTAAGCAGGTACAAGAGCGGTTAAATAAAAGCGGGGCTTGGAATCCCAATATTTTTATTATTAGAATACTTTTTTTTTTTTCGTATTACACTCTCTTTTTTCTCTTTTTCTCTTCTTTTTTTTTTCTTTTCATCAACCATGGGTAATAATGTCTCTTCTTCAAAAAAGAGCGCAAAGAAGCGAGCAACAAAGAGCAAGAGTATGCCTCTACCTCCTCGTATTGAAGTAGATCATGAACATGCTAATAATACAGCGCATTCCGTGAATTCTATCTTGCTGACTTCCAAGAGTAACAAGAGCAATAATAACAATAACCAAAATACACTGGCACAACTGAATCCGGATTATCCCTTGTCCAGTAATAAAGAAAGCGTGGACCCCTTCCAAGGCAAAGTGGAAAACCCTCAACAACATAAATTACTCGCTACTTCTGATTTCTGGCCTCCTCAACAAGACGGAGGACAAGAGGATCATCAATTGACAGTAGGGTCTATGAACCAACTGACAGTGGGTTCGATGAACCAACTGACGGTCAACTCCATCTCGAGTGATTATTCTTCCACTACCAACATTGATGAATACATTAGCCGGTTATTGGAAGCAGGGTACGCTAGTAAAGTGTCTAAACAACTCTGCTTAAAGCATTCGGAAGTGACAGCCATTTGTAGAGCAGCCATGGATATATTTTTAAGTCAACCTGTATTGTAATATTCAAAGGGGACTACACCCATATCACCACCAACTTACCATACTTACTATCTATTTTTTTTTATTGTTTAGTCCTTATTAGAGTTATCACCACCTGTCAAGGTCGTGGGTGATACGCATGGACAATATACCGACCTGATCCGACTATTTGAAATGGGAGGATTTCCACCCAGTTCCAATTATCTGTTCTTGGGTGATTATGTCGACCGAGGTAAACAAAGTTTGGAGAACATGCTCTTGTTATTTTGTTACAAGATCAAATACCCCGAGAATTTCTTTCTCTTAAGAGGCAATCATGAATGTGCCAATGTAACCAAAGGTAAATTCTTTTTTACTATTGTTAGTAGGATACCACGTTTTTCTTATAAATTAAATTTTATTTTTTTATTTTATAGTGTATGGGTTCTATGATGAATGCAAGCGTCGTCTCAGTCCCAAAATGTGGCGTACATTTGTGGATGTCTTTAATACCCTACCCATTGCCGGTTTAGTGGCTGGTAAGATATTTTGTGTGCATGGTGGATTATCACCTTCTTTACATGATATGGATGAAATTCGTCAGATCCAAAGACCTACGGATGTACCTGATTATGGTCTACTGAATGATTTGCTCTGGTCCGACCCTGCGGATGTGGAAGATTGGGAGGATAATGAACGTGGTGTCTCCTACGTCTTTGGTAAGAAAGTGATTAATGAATTCTTGACGAAATTCGACCTGGAACTCGTTTGTCGAGCTCACATGGTGGTCGAAGACGGGTATGAATTCTTTGCCGATCGTTCCCTCGTTACCGTCTTTTCCGCACCGAATTATTGTGGCGAGTTTGATAATTTTGGGGCCATCATGAACGTCAATGAAGAATTATTATGTAGTTTTGAATTATTAACTCCCGCTGATCATCCGCTTGCCAAAGAACGATTAAAGCAAACAAAGAAGAAATAAAATAAAAAAGAAGTAAAAAAAAAATATGATTACGTCACAGTTTTTTTATTTATTTATTTTGTGTGTGTTGTGTGCGTGTGTTTGTTGCTATGCTGTGTCTGTGTATTGAAACTCCGTTGTGTGATGTGTGTGTAGTAGTGTGTGGGGAGGGAGGGGCAAGGGTTGGAGCCAAACCAAAAAAAAAAAAAAAAAAAATTGACTGCACTTGAAAAAAAATTCATTAAAGCTTTTATTTTTTTTGGGCCCTCCCACCCCCGCCCTTCCCTCTCTTTTTCCTAATAAAAAAAACCCCCCCACTCCTAATAATTAAAAAAGTCATGTTGCGCGTCATTAACAAGACCAGCGTAGCAGCAGCACGTAGAACTCAACAAGCCATTCTTCAAACTGGAGGTAACCCTTATCCTTTTACATTGATAGAAAATACACCCCAGCTTATTTTTCCGTTTGTTTATTTTTTTTTATAATTTTTTTTTTTTTTTATGATTATTAGCTCGTGCATTCACCGCATCCACCAATGTCAAGGAAGAAGTCGAAGTTTTTATTGACGGTAAATCTGTCTTTGTCGAACAAGGTTCTGCCTTGATTCAAGCCTGTGAAAAGGCTGGTGCTGATGTAATTCTTTAACATTTATACCTATTTGGAATGACGACCCTAAACTAAATTTTTTTATTTTTTGCTTGTAGATTCCCCGTTTCTGTTATCATGGTACGATAGAATCAACTACACCATTTTTTTTTTTAAAAAAAAACAATAAGATAGAGAGAGAGAAAACACCTTAAGAGAGAGACACAGCATTGACACATACATTTTTTTTTCTTTTTTAAAAATAGAGCGTCTTGCCGTTGCTGGTAACTGTCGTATGTGTCTTGTTGAAGTTGAACGTGCACCCAAGCCTGTTGCATCTTGTGCATATCCCGTCATGCCCGGTATGAAGGTCAAGACCAACAGTCCTTTAGTACATAAGGCACGTGAAGGAGTGATGGAATTTTTGCTTTACAACCATCCTTTAGATTGTCCTATTTGTGACCAAGGTGGTGAATGTGATTTACAAGATCAAAGTATGCGTTACGGTTCTGACCGTGGTAGATTTTCCGAGCCCATGGGTAAACGTGCTGTTGAAGAAAAGAACTTTGGTCCTCTTATCAATACCGAAATGACTCGTTGTATTCAATGTACTCGTTGTGTACGTTTTGCTAACGAAATCGCTGGTGCTACCGAATTAGGTACCAGTGGTCGTGGTAATGACATGCAAATCTCGACTTATATTGAAAAGACCATCGATTCCGAAATGTCAGGTAACGTCATTGACTTGTGTCCTGTGGGTGCTCTCACCTCCAAGCCTTACAATATGAAGTCAAGACCTTGGGAATTGAAAAAGTTTGAAACTGTCGATGTGTCTGATGCCATTGGCTCCAATATTCGTTTGGATACCCGTGGTGTTGAAGTCATGCGTATCTTGCCCCGTTTAAACGAAGAAATCAATGAAGAATGGATCTCAGATAAGACTCGTTTCTTTTATGATGGTCTCAAGGTCCAACGTTTAACCACTCCTCTTATCCGTGATGGTGATCGTTTCGTTCCTTCCTCTTGGGAAGATGCTCTTAAGCGTGTCGGTCAAGAAATGGCCAATACCTCTGGTAATGCTGCCAAGGCTGTTGCTGGTCATCTTGCTGATGCTGAATCCATGGTTGCCTTGAAGGATTTGATGAACCGTATGGGTTCCGATAATTTGGCTTTGGATGCTCCTAACGGTTCCAAGCCTCTTGCCATTAATGCTGATTTCCGTGCCAACTATAGTTTGAACTCTACTATTGCCGGTGCTGAGGAAGCTGATGTTGTCTTGATTGTGGGTTCCAACCCTCGTCATGAAGCTCCCATCTTGAACACACGTCTTCGTAAGGCTTGGATTCATAACGGTCAAGACCTTGGTTTGATTGGTCAACCCGATGATTTGAACTACGAGTATGCTCATATTGGTGAACAATCCAATGATATCGAAAAGATCTTGGATGGATCTCATCCTTTTGCTAAACGTCTTGCCGAAGCCAAGAAGCCCATGATCATTGTGGGATCTAGTGTGATTGAGAATGCCAAGGATAGTGAATACTTGATGGCCAAGGTCGCCGAATTATCTCAAAAGTTCAACAAGACCTTGTTCCAAGAAGGATGGAATGGTGTTAATGTGTTGCAACGTGCCGCTGGTCGTACTGCTGCCTATGAGGTTGGTTTTGTCCCTACCAGTCAAGCTGCATCTGATGCCGATGTCAAGTTCCTCTATCTTTTGAATGCTGATGAAGTGACTGCTCAAGATATTCCCAAGGATGCCTTTGTTGTCTATCAAGGACATCATGGTGATGTGGGAGCACAATATGCCGATGTTATTTTACCCGGTAGTGCATTTACTGAAAAGAATGCTACATTTGTGAATACAGAAGGTCGTACTCAAATTACACGTGCTGGTGTCAACCCTCCTGCTGCTGCTCGTGAGGATTGGAAGATCATTCGTGCTTTATCTGAAGTGGCTGGTCATACCCTTCCTTATGATGATCTCTCTTCTGTTCGTAGTCGTCTTTCGGATATCAGTCCTGCCTTGACACGTTATGATGTGATTGAACAACCTTCTATTCACCAATTGGGTCTTCGTGCTCAACCTACACTTGCTGGTCATACCGAAGAGGTTTTGACTTCCGTCATCAAGAACTTTTACCGCACAGATCCTATCTCACGTGCTTCCAGTACCATGGCCAAGTGTACCAAGGCTTGGGTTGCTGGTAAAGATGTCGAGACAGAGTTAAAGAGTGTTTCCGCTTAGATTTAATTTTTTTTTTTTTTTTAAACGTTCACTTACCTATTATTAAAAAAAAAAAAAAAAAAAAAGAAAAAAATTTACAAAAAAAAAAAAAAAAGCTTCTTTTTTTTTTTTTTATGCAGGGAAAAATGAGTTAATAGCTTCTTTGACATTACCATGGTTACGGTTGTATATAGAAACCTTCTCCTCCTCCCCCTCTTTTTTTTTTCATGTTTGGGAGAGTGATGGTTAAAACGTAAATTTTTATGTTTTCTATAGAGTTCTATCAATTATTAATTTAAAAATGGGGGGGAGACCAAGGGGGTTATAATGTAAAAATCGAACGATTTGGGGGGTGGTGGGACACACACACACATCTTATTTTTTTCTTTTGTTTCCCCTTTTTTACTTTATATAACTAAATTCAATTATCCTTCTCCCCAAATCAAGTATTATTATACGACATTCCCCTTTTTTATCATATTAGGGGTTCGTGAAAATGTAAAAAAACCGAGTGTTGTCATTTGGATAAAAACCCCATTTTTTCTTTTGAGTGTACAACTTATTCTTTCTTTTCTCTCTCTCTCTCTTTTTATTACCTATATATATATAAAAACATGTTTACTTATTTCGAAGAATGGTTGGATCCCACATTAAAAATGGAAGCGGTGGATTTAAGCAGTTTATTTCCATTAGATTTTTTATATCCAGAAGGAGATGAATTGACTAGTTCTTCACCTTGTTCCAGTAGCGGTACATTTTCATCCTGTTCTTCTTCTGGTTCAACTACACCCGAATTCGAACCATTCGTGCTTTTGGATCTTCCCCATACATTTGTCTTTCCTGAAAAGCAAAAACCCTTTGGCTGTCACATTTGTTCCAGGTCTTTTGCCCGTAAACACGATCTTCACCGTCACATTCGAGTACATACAGGTGCTAAACCCTATTCGTGTTTAAGTTGTGCTAAATCTTTTGCTCGTACAGATGCTCTTAAGCGTCATTTACGTATGGAGGAACATTGCAGAACAAGTCCAGTCATACAAGCCATGAAAGATGCTGGCAATAGACGCTATAGGAATTTATAGACCTCTTAAATTCTCTCTTTCAACCCACATACACACACACACACCAAATTTCCCCCCTTCCCTTTCCCTTTCTTTATAACATTTTACGCATTTTTACGTTTTTTTTTTTTTTTTTTTACCTACTCTCTTTATCCTTATTGTACCTTAATTTAGTCTTTATACCGCACTTTTTTTTTTTCTTTTTTTTTTTTTTTTATGCACTAGTATTTTCTCTCTCTTTTTATTATATATATATATATTATGCCCTATTATATTTTATGTTTATTTTTTTTAAAAAAAAGCCATAGTTGTTATATAAGCGCGCTTTTTTCTCTCTCTTTTTTTTTTTTTTTTTTTGATCATTAAATGTTTTGTTACATAAACAGTTCCACTTGAATGGGTCCATAAGGTTCTGTTTGATGAGGACGAAGCATGTGTTTCGATGCTAATTCTATAAAGAGAAAAAGATAAATATTTTTTCCTATTGTTTGAATTTTTTTTTTTTTTTTTACCAAGTAAGGAATAAAAGCACTGAGAAGCTTTCGATCGATCTTTAGACATGATGAGGTCTGTCACCGTAAATCCATTTTCCAACCACATCCTAAGCTCTCTTTGTTTCTTTTTCAATCAATGAAAAAGGTACTGTTTGGAAAAAAAAAAGTCACTTACTGCAGAAAGAGGTTTTCCTCCAATAAATTATCGAATGCATCAGTTTGAAATCCATCATCATTATCTTAAAAAGGAAGAATTAAAAAAAAAAAAAAATTTTTAAAAAAAAAAGAAGATGTGCGTGCACGCATGAGTTACCAAAGTAGTCAAAGTCATCGACAAAACCAAATGAAGGCATCTCCCGATATGATTTTGCATCTTGCCTATTGTGGAAATTAGCCCTTTTTTTGCTGTGCGTTTATTTTATTTTATTATAGTACATGTCCATATCACCCAAATCAAGGTTATGCATATCAGGAGTATTTGTCAGATCTATAGTATTATACACAAACCAATCATTATTTTTTTTAAAAAAAATTGTCTCACTAAGTAATATTTGATATACCTGAGGAGGTACGTAATTGGATACCACTGCTATTATGATGAGAGGAGGACGCAATACTAGGTTGATAAGAATCCGCTCTTCTCATCTTTTCCATGTATCCAAATTCGGACTAAAAAATGCATAACTTTTTGTGTTAAAATGCATAATTCAACAATAATAACAACAACAAAAAAAAAGTGCCCTTCATCTAACCTCTGACATGGGTGTTGTGGGGAAAATAAATCGATTTCTTTTGATTGTAAAAAATGCGAATTCTTCTGTGACTCCTGACAATCCGATCTTCTTATTCTTTTGAAAAGGGTTAAATGCGATAGAAGGAAGAACAAGAACATTTTCCTGCTTCTTTTTCTTTTCTTGTTGCTTGTTCTTTAAGATCAAGTGTTCGGTGTTCCCATAGAGTTCCCAGGGAAGCACCGTGTCTTCACGACTTTCTAACATCATACGTCGTACCTTGCGTGGCGTTATTCTCGTTTCTTCTTCTTCTTCTTCTTCCGCAGCGGATTCTTCAAAGATTAAAGATGGTACCTAATTTTAACGGTTACATATATTTTTGGTATAATTTATATTTTTTTTTTTTTTTGATCAGGAGTTTTTAATTGAGTAAGCTTCCCCTTGTACTTTACATCGGCGGTATTTAACGTATTTGGAAATACATCACTTTTCCGATTATTCTCAATAGGTGAAGATCCTCCTTTGGAAATGAATGTTGTCAATTCTTCTTGTGGGAAAATATGATTATCGTCGTTTGCATTTAGGTCCCTAACCCGCCGCAAGCGAAAAAAAAAATTAAAGTTAATATAGAATGATGCATCTTTCTTTTTTTATTCGTACATGTCTCCAAATCCGAAATCAACGACTTCCGTAATAGAAGCCTCCTCCCTTTCTCCGTCGTCGTGAAGTAAGATTTCGGGTAAAATATCAGATCCCATCATCATTAGATTATCTCCTAAACTATCCCCCATTCCTACTTCTTCTTCTTCATGATAGATATCTGCACGCCCAATCTATTTTGTGTCTTTGTAAGGCCTTTCTTTTCACGCTTTCTCTCTCCATGTACTTTTTTTTTTTCTTTTTTTTACTTACCAGGTTTGAAAACGGTGTATTAGCTGCCTGAAATTCAATCAAGTCATCTATATCTGGTAACGTAATATATTTCGAGCTTTTTTTTGTTTGTTTGATGGCATCTCAGCTTTCCATCACACAGATAAAACATTTTCCTTTTATTTACCTGATCATGGGCTTCTTCAAATCAATATGCTCCGTGCCTGCATTTAAAGCCAGACATGACTGTAGTTGTGTATACAGTTGAAGTGAATCCTCTACAAACATCAATAGTGAATATAAATAAAAAAAAACCATCCTATTATATGTTTGTGTGTCTTTTGTTGGTAATACCGTATAAGAAGAATGTCTTTTTCTGCATGATAGTGGATACCCCGTGTAACAAGTAAGCCATTGTTTTAAGCAGCATAGCATCTTGTGTATACATCCACTGACTATGTGTGTGGGGAAAAGGGTTAAAAGAGAGAGAGAGAGAGACATGTGGTCAACCCTATAAAACAGAATGCATTTACCAGAGCCTTGGAATATCATACAGCAGTACCGTACGCTTGGATAAATGCCTATGTTTACCACGAGTACACGTCGCTGCATTCCTGTAGATAAATTTAGAGTGTTATTACCAATTTTCTGGGTCATCCCCCCCCCCACAACTTTCCATGCAATCTGCAAATAAGCGTTCTCAGTTGAACTTTCCGACAAGTTCATTCCTCTTTTTTATTAATGAATGAAAAAAGATTGAAGAATTTTTTTAAAAAAAAAAAAATTAAAGTTGTTCCAGCTCTATCAAATCCTGAGATGACGTGGTTGACAACAAGTGTTGAATCTCTTTATCAAGTGCAATAGCTTTTAAATCCAGTGCATGTGTAGCAGGTATCACCATTTGATCGATGAGACTGGTCGTTAATTGACCATACACGCCCGCGTTATATAACTGGGTCATCACATTCGGTAAAGATTTCTCTTGTTGATCACTTTTTGCAAATCGTAAATCGTACCTGATATGACCATTGGATGCTATATACTCCTTCTTGTGTTCCTCATGCATATGTTGTGGTAATTTAGCATAGAGGTCGTGCAAGATTGAGGGTGTGGGTACAATGAGTAAAGGAATGTTCAATTTTGTAGGTGTGCCGTTTTTTTCTTCGGATTGAAAGCATGTAATCTGCAACTTTTCTGTCTATTGAATATTTAAAAAACAGTTTTAGGAAAAAGACTCATATCTTGTAAGGTTTCTTTCTTTTTTATATATACATTGTCTGTGTGAGAGTCAAAACAAGATACAATGATCCCAAAGAATCGATCATCCATCATTTGCTGTGATAACTGTGTCCTAACATCTGCTTTATGATTAGCACGGTGGATCTCTAGTCTAAAAAAAAATGCTACTACTTTACCGACATGCGATGGAAAGACAGTGATATGGGGATGACTATGATACTATGACTTTTTAATGAGAAAAAATCCATATGTTGTGTGTGTGTGTGTGTATGCTCACACACACGCAAATATATCGACTTACCCAGCCAATGACGCCCATGGGAGTACCTGTACTTTCACTAAACTCTTCCGCTTCCAATACAGCGAGATGTAAACACTCAGGAGCGATTTCCACACGGTCTTTGCGTTTATCGATCCGAGTGAGAAAAGAAATATGCTTTACCTGAGCTACTTCTTTTGATGGGTTGTAAGGGTTCTTGCTCGGTATTGTCTATGATATCTTTTTAAGAAAAAGAGAATATGCTGTTGTCTAACAGATATACTTTACTTCCCAGTAACCAATCAACATGCCAATGATCTCTTCCTACAGGTAAATATATATATTGTCAATCTCTTTTTTTTTTTCGTTCGTTGCTATGCACCATTATAAGCTTACATTCTCGGTAGAATAAGCATGAGAGAGGATCAAATGGTAGATATTTGCAGGAAGATTAACTTGATTCAACATTAGTAGAAAAGAGAACAAAAGGGGGGAGAGTGCTCTCCGTTTTAAATGACCGCTTTATACAGTTTGAAGAAAAAAAATATTTTTTTTTCCACTATTTTTGTCGCTAGTCAACCTGTATACAAATGTCCAGCACAGTAAGTCATTCATTGCATACAAGACCTAAAAGAAGGGTTTTCTCAATTGTAAAGTCAGGAAGAACAAGCTGCCTTGATGAAGCAACCCGAGTGGTACATCAAGGCTCAGGATTACTGGAACGGTGTGACACCCACGGTCGATGGCATGTTGGGAGGTTTTTCTGTGGTTGATCCTGTGGATGTCAAGGGTTCACTTAAGTTTATTGATGAATTTATTCATGGACCTCAAGCGGTGTTGACGGATGGGTATGCGTGTGATTGTGGAGCCGGGATTGGCAGAGTCACCAAAAACTTTTTACTCCAAGTGCCGTTCCAAAAGGTAGACCTTGTAGAGCAAGCGCAAGTCTTTTGTGAACAGGCTGAAAAGGAATATTTGGTAGAGGAGATCAAAGAGGGTAAGGTGGGACAAGTGATCTGTCAAGGCTTACAGGATTTTCAACCACAGAAAGGCAAATATGATTTAATTTGGTGCCAATGGGTTTTAGGCCATTTGACCGACGGTAAGCGTCACCCCTCTTTAAAAAAAAGATATGGATGTGTATATTTAATATGACTCTTTAAAAGACCACTTGGTGGCGTTCTTTAAGCGTTGTGCAGAAGGATTAAAAGAAAATGGCTTGATTGGTGTCAAGGAGAATAATGCATCTGGTCAAGCCCTTGTGGATGATGAGGATAGTAGTATCACACGACCCAACGATGAACTGAAACGTTTATTCAAAAAAGCCGGATTAACTTTAATCAAGGAAGATTTACAACGTGGATTACCCCAAGGTTTATTTCCTGTTAGAATGTACATGCTTAAAAAATAAAAAAATTTATTTCATCTTTATGGTGGTAGCAGCACTAGAACTACTACTTCCATCTGATGATCGAATTGAATCTGTTGGTGTAGATTCGTGTGATTTTACAAGTGTTAAAGTATGTGTGGCCACGCGTTCTTGTTGCCTGGGGTCGTGAGTGATCCAGATACATGTTCTTGACTTGAGGTACTTTTCCACTAGCAGAACAGACTCGGGATCGAGTGCCGACGTGGGTTCTACTTATTTGTTAGTGTCTTTTTATAATTCCGTTTTCATTCTTGTTTACACTCACCGTCAAGTAAAAGGACATCAGGGTTGAGTGAGACAGCTACAGCTAAAGCAGCCCGTTGCATTTCACCACCCGACAGGTTAGACCATTTCTCATGAAAGTGGGACTCTGATAGATTCCATTGGACGCCAATCTCGATAGGATTTCCAAATTTTTTATTTTTCTGACTAGCGTATTTTGTAACGAGGTTGAATAGATCGAGTGGTGTTCCAGGATGAACAGCAGGACGTTGAGGTACGTACATGACATGGGAACGCCAAGATGGTATAGAGTAATCCCTAACATCCTTATCATTTAATGTGCTGTAACCATTATTATAAGGTACCAGTTCAGCAATACATTTCAATAAGGTGGTTTTACTATTTAAAAAAAAAATGTTTAATTTGTACTACAGTTAAAATTCCTTCTTTTGAGTGTTACCCAACTCCACTTGGACCACGCATCACAAGCGTATCTCCTTTTTCTAATTCGAAACTGATGTCTCTGAATAACCAACGACCGTCAGGCAATTGCATTGATATATCATGTGCTTTAAACATTATTTTCAGAAAAAGAAAAGAAAGAAGAACGTTTTTTTTATTTGTTGATCTCTCTCTAATTTCTCTCCGTTTTATTAAATATCCGTAATAGAAAGGGATGTGACGTCGTCAATTATGGTTTAAGGAGGGCTTTATTACTGCCCTTTCCATGTGTCTTGCAGAGAGAGAGAGAGTAAACGGGGAATCATCAAAGAAAAATAAAAAATAAAAAAGTGTGACTCTTTTAAGCCAGCTCACACAACTCTTTATTTATTACTGGCTAGCTCTCTCTCTCTTATTTTTTTTTTCTCCTTTCAAAAAAAAAAAGTCTATATACATCCGAGAAAGACCTTGGGGGAATCACATCCATTTAACAGACAAAAAGTTTTACTGTTAGTTAAAATAAAATAAAAAAAAAAAAAAAAATACATATAAAAAAAAAAGGACTCTAAATGACGACGAGTACAAGAGAGGATTGGAAGAAGGATTTCTATAAAAATGGCATGCCTAATGAAGTGATTGTGATAGAGGATACACCACCACCTAGTACAACACCAGTCAATAACACGCCTTACCGTGTTCAACAAAGTATACCTTATTTACTAGGTCCCCCCGCTTCTTCTACACGCTCCAAACGTATCCGAGAGAGTCCTCCTCCTTCTTTCTTGGCTCCTCCACCTCCACCTCCCCCTTCCAACAATACCACCACCTCTGCGGTGAAAAGGAGAAAAAAAGATGGTATTAAACCCTTTTTATGATTTATTATCTTTCTCTACCCTTTCTAACTCTTCTTTCTCAGTGGTTATCAAGAGACCTTCCACTGCCGTTATACCATTACCCACCGTAAGCGCATTTTTTATTTTATTTTTTCTGCTCTTTACAACTCACACCTCTTTTTATTATTAAATAGTCGTGTGATGATAAAGATGGTCATTATATCATTAAGCCGAACGAATCACTGACACCACGCTGTAAAGTATTTATAATGTTGTGTGTATGTAATAGATACTAACCTTGCAGAACGGAAACAGATAAAATGATGAAACTATTAGGCCAAGGTACTTTTGGTAAAGTTGTCGAGTGTTATGATCGAGTGAAACGTACTTATTGTGCCATAAAAATCATTCGAGCCATTCCTAAATATCGAGACGCCAGTAAAATAGAAATTAGGGTACTTAACAGTCTAAAAGAACATGACCCTATCAACCTCAAGTAAGTCTATTATATATATATTTATATAACAGTAAACTAAACCAAGGAGAACTATAGTAAATGCATACATTTAATAGAATGGTTTGACTACTGTAATCATATATGCATGGTGTTTGAATTGCTGGGTCAATCCGTCTTTGACTTTTTAAAAGCCAATGAATTTAGACCCTTTCCCATTCACCATATTCAACAATTTGCAAAACAATTACTTACCAGTGTTGCATGTAAGAGTTGTCTGTGCCTGTCTTTTTTGTCTGTAGTACTGACAATTCCCCCCCCCTTTTTTTTTTATCCTGTAGTCGTACATGAATTAAAGCTTATTCACACCGACCTGAAACCTGAAAATATCCTGCTGGTGGACAGTCAAAGCGTCGAAGCGGGCAATGTAAAAAAAAAGTAGCAGATATTTTGAAAAGGAATTCATGGAATACTAACCTTTATATATATGAACTATAGATGCCTGGTGTAGACCCTAAATCTAGAATACTGCAGAACACGGACATTCGGTTGATTGACTTTGGTTCAGCCACATTTGAACAGGACTATCACTCGACAGTGGTATGTACGCGTCATTATCGAGCGCCAGAGATCATTCTAGGGTTGGGCTGGTCCTATCCTTGTGATATATGGTCAATTGGCTGTATCCTAGTTGAATTTCTGACGGGTGATGCATTATTTCAAACCCATGATAATCTAGAACATTTGGCCATGATGGTAGTGGTGCTGGGAAAAATACCCGCTAAATTAATTAAAGCCGCCAATCGGGATGCACAAAAGTTTTTTAAGGATGGCAAGTTGAAATACCCTGATGTCGATACCACCAAACAAAGCAAAAAATACGTTCGCGCATTGAAGCTACTCAAGGTGAGTTTTTTTTATTTATAACAACCCAATAGCCCTACTCATCTCCTTCTCTTTCAGCACATCATCAACCCTCAAACAAACGCAAGGTATCAATTCCTCGACCTCTTATCTAAAATGCTCGTTTACGATCCAGCACTTCGTATCACCGCACGAGAAGCATTAAGGCATCCCTTCTTCATGATCAATTTTGACAGTCTAGGTCAAGAAATAGCCGAAAACTAAAAAAAAAAAAAAAAATGTACACCTTCTTTTTTTTCATATTATCCCCTCTTTCTTTTTTAGAAGAAAAACTAATAATTGCCTCACTGATAAAAAAAAAAAATCTACCAGAACAGCCAGTAGAATAAAAAAAAAAAAAGAAGAAAAAAAAAATAGAAAGAGGCCAAACAGTTTTTTTTTTTTATTTTTTTATTTATTCATCTAATTCACCTAAATGCTGTGCCAACTCCAGATTTTTACTATAAAGCAAAAGCACTTCACTTTCAAGCACACCAATCTTATCTTGTAATTTATCCATGGCTTCTTGACTTTTGGTTTGATGCACCTCTAAACATGCTTGCACCTGTTTCAATCGATCTTCTTCCTTTTGGCTTCTCTTTACATCTTGTTCATGCTGACGTTCTAAATCTTCTACTTCTGTTTGTAGTTCCACCAATTGCCCAGAGAGTGTACGTAGTTCTCGCGATATCTGCACTTGATACGTATCACTGATCTTTTTATGTTCCCTTGTCAGTTGTATTTTCATTTCGTCAAGTCGGGTATTCAATTCTAATTGCATGCGTTGATCTCCTTGTTTCTTTAATTGTTCCATAGCACGTTGACTCTTTACAAGTTCCTGTCCCATCTTGGCCAATTCACCATCTTTTTCCGCCACCGTGCGTCTAAGGGCCTGTTCCATCTCGGCCGATTGAGCCTGACGTTTTTGAACGGCTGCCTTGAGCGCCACTTCAGCCGCTGAGGTCTGTGCCAAAGCTAATTTTGTTTTGAATGCGGTGGTTTCCGCTGCATGGTGTACACGTTGTACCTCGGCTTCTAATTCGACTTGTTCAATGCGAGTTTCTGCCTCACGTAACAAACCCCTCAGTGCCATATTTTGAAAATCATCTTCATCCTCCTCGGTATCAAACGCACGTAAATCTTGCTCTAAACGTTCGGCCTTTTCGGCATGTCGTTCTCGGTCGGATTTGACTCCCTCTAGTTCTTCCATCATCACTTCCATCTCTTGTCTTACGTCGTCCAACAGGCTCTCCATCTCTTGTGCATCTTGTTTTAGAAGTGTATGATCCGTTGTCAGTTGCGTATGGGAACGAAAAAGTGTGGTATGACGCTTTTGTAAGGTTTTCAGTTGACGTTTGGTAGAGGTATGTTGTTGACTTAACGTCTGAAGTGCTTGCGCTAATCTTGCATGTTTGTCCACGTTTTGCGACACTCCTTTTGTTGTTCTGTGTTGCGTTGCACTTGATATCCAATTTTCAATCATCTGAGTCGAAAAAATCAGTTGCTCCCTTTCTTTTGTGTTGTCTTTTATCGGAAGGTAACTATGACAATTAGTAAGTTGGAATATATAAATATAAATCTACAACAAAAAAAAAAAGGATAGGGATGTTTACCTAGAGTGAGCGACATGGGATGTTTGGCTACTAAATCTTTAATTTCATTTAATGTATTCAAGACTGGACCCAGGACAACATGGTCTGTGTCACGAAAAGAGAAAGGTGGGTCACTCTGACGGTTATCAAGAAAGGTTTGAATTTGAAAGGACATGTCTTTGACGATTGTATGATTGG
>NW_026252514.1:0-60421 GCF_025094135.1 Mucor mucedo | reverse complement strand
ATGACCAACGCTATGAATTTCTTCTGACTTCTCATCTCGTAACCCATTCATGCAAAACGACGGCCTAGCTGAAATCAATTCGAAATCATGCTAAATCTGTCAAATTGATCTTTTATTACTTTTATTATTTACAAACAAACCCTTTCCCCTTTTTTTAATTTTACTCTCCTTATGACGGGCTTTAATGTTTTAAACACACACACCCCACAATCCTCATATTCGGTATCCAAACATTGCCCCGATTAATGGGATCTTGATACAATATTGTATAAGCGATTATTAATAAACTTCTAAATGTTAATGCACTAACCAAACCGCGCGAGGGTAATACCGAGTAAGGTCGCGCGCGAAAAAATCAGCCCTTTTATACACTTTTTTCCTGCAAGCCAAGCCACATTCCTCACAATTCTTAATCTACCTACCTACAGCAATCAAAAACTATCCTATCGAAACGCCCACATATTTTAATTAACCAAAAATCTATTTTCATTCCTCCTGGAATTCTAAATTGCTTTTGGAAGATTCATTCCCACCCTCAACAAACAAAAAAAAACCAACCCAAAAAAAAATAAAATAATCAAACCAACAATGGCACCTCCTAAACAGAAGAACGCTTCTGTTATGGATACCCTCCCCCCAGCTGATCGGGTAACATTAGCAAACTTTGAAACATACAAAAGCTCAATTACGTGTCCAAAATGTATCAACAAAGGTACAATTATTACATTGGTAACACTAATGCCAGCAACCCCCACCCATTGTTCTCATGCACAGCATGTCAACAAAAAAATATCAATTTCATCTATGCAGCATGAAATCACTCAAGCGAAAGCATCGGGAGCAATCCCCATAGATGTACCTTACCCCACACCGAAGCACCAACAACACAACCACCAAAAGACTTCGCAACAAAATAAACTCACTATGAATAGAAAGCGACGATAACTTGGAAATGCACGCAGGCAAGTCAACGCCAACAAAAAACACAAAAAAAAACAACAACAACGACAGCATCCTTACAAGCTATACTGGAAACGGTGAAATCCCTCCAACAACAAGTGGAGGAACTTAAAAGAAACCGTGCACATGAAGCTCCAAATACAATCAGCTAGACGAAAAGAATGCCATCCTCCAAAAAGAAAAATATTTAAGCGGCGATCAAAAAATAAATGCTAAATGATCTGCAACAACAACAACCAACAACCAACACAACTCACCATCACCAAAAAGGGGAATATGATGCGGACAAAAAAACAAATTGGAGGAATTCCCCGCTCTTTCCAACAACCAGGGATCATCAGCAATCCAAATATGCCATGCATACAATCTCAACTATGAAGGATTAAAATTCGTCAAACACAAACACTAAAGAAAAAACAAAAAAATAGAATATAGTACAGAAAAAATTAAAAAACAATACTACTAAACCCAAAAAAAATATTAACATTGCAGGTGCCATTAGAGCATTTACTGCCCCTACCAACGACAACCAAGGATACACATATGTGTATTATCCAGCAAAATCAAGAATTAGCCGAAAGCAACAGCGCAGCAATTTAAAAAAATTAGGAATCATTAATGGCCGTATCTTGGACATCCACTACCCAGCCAGAAATGTAGTAGCGCTATTAGTACATGTCAATTACAAACAAGAACTTATAGACACGCTCCTGAAATCAAAAGTATCAAATATAGAAAAATACGATCCAACTAACCCCTCAACCATCTCCGACCCTCAATACAATGATATTAGTATAGAGGAAAAAACAAAACTTGCAGAAAAGAAGCATAATGAACGCATTGTCCGTGCATTGCCATTCATCCGCAACCATATCTCTCGCTCCGTAGCAGCATTTTTCGTAAAGGAAAAATTAATAACAACAGAACAACATGAAAATTTTATCACCGAATGGAATAAAAAATTCGAACAACAAACAAATAAACAAAAAAATAATACCAATACACCCACACCAAACAATACTACTGCCAGCAATAAAACAGCTACTCCCTCTCCAACTGAAAAGAAAGATGAAAGTACCCTGAAAATAATAATCTACCAACAGAACAACAAACAACAGAAATGGATGAAGCATTATGAAGAGGAAACTCAACATAAGCTGCATAAACGCCAATGGTAAACTCCGCGAGGAAGCCATTGACTCTACTATATTCTACTGTAAAAACACCGACCTATTATTTATACTGAAACCTGGCTGCCACCATCAGCCTCTAATTTACCAACTGACTGGACTCAATATCACCAATATGGACATCCAGTCTCTAATTCTTACCGTCATGAAAGGGGTATATCCTTATTTATTAACCCAATCTAAAATATGAAAAACTTTATGTGGATACAACAAAATCCGAATACTACATTATCTGCACAATAGATAACTTAAAAATATACTGTCTCTACTTACCCCCCACACCTTCCTTAGAAAATAACCTAGCAATTCAAATTATAGAATCCATTCCTTTATCATCAAATGTCATTATCTGTGGTGATCTCAATGCACGTATGGGTAAAGTCACTGGTGATAGTCGATGGAACACTAGGGGAACAAAATTATGCAAAATTATACGCGACTACGGTATCATTAACTGGAATGCTAAACTACAATACAAAAATATACACGAATTAATTTTCAGGTACATAACAACACAACAGAAAATAGCATTGTCGACTATTTTCTTAGCCCACAAGACTTACAACAACCCACCCTCGATATTCGTGATGATCTTGCTATCCTTGGATCCGATCATAAATTGATGACCTTATCATTTATATGGGATAATTTAAAATCAACCGAATCAGAAAACAAACAACAACAAAGAAAAAGATGGAAAATCAACAGACTCATCGACCATGATGTAGCAACTGCATATATTACCACTTTCAAAAATCAAATCCAAGAAAAAAACTTGATCAACAAATTGACAGCATACCAAACATATCTTGCAACAATCGCAGATATCTCATCCACCATTATAGAAAATCAACAAGAAAATATCGACACAATCGAATACTTTACTGAAGAACTATACAATATAATTTACTACTCACTTGATACTATTATCACAGAAGCAGATTACAGGCCGAAAAACTGGAAATGGTTCTGGAATAAATCCCTACAAGGCCGAGCAAACTTTAGACAAGCCTGTTACACACGATGGCGTAAATCAATTGGGTTCCAATCGGGTTTATGGTGGAGTAGGTATAAGGCAGCTGACCGAGATCTAAAGAAAGAAGTCAAACAAGCGCGCACAGCAGCATACCATAAATTTTGTGAAAAATTGGATGATGATCCCACTGCTGCCATTCCAATTGTTAAAAGAATAATACAATCAAAAAACAAAAACACACATAGGTATACAACTGAAGAAGGCCCACAACATGCTGTTGACTCTATGGCACAGTATCTAGAGGGTATATTCGACGGAAGAAACCTACCACAACCTCAAAACAATATAATACATACTACTAATAATACTAATACTACTAACAATACTAATACCAATACAACAGAACCTATTAATACCTATGATTTTCATGACTGCCCCTTCACAGAAAATCATATCTACAACGCTATTAAAAGGCTTCCCAATAAAAAGAGTCCGGGCAGCGATCACATCACATCCGAAATGATCAAACCCATCATCGACTCTACCTCAACAATACTAAACCACCTATTCCGAATAAGCTGGATTACTGGATACACACCCGCAATATGGCGTCAATCCCAAATTGTCCCTATTTATAAAGGTGCCGGTGATCAAACACAGCCCAGCAATTATAGACCTATCAGCCTGACATCAACGTTCAGAAAAGTCATGGAATATTGCATCCAAGATCATTTATACCAACAAACAAACTTCATCAGCATACAGCAAGGAGGGTTTAAACCCAAATTGTCTGCCATGGATCACGCCGTAGTGCTTGATGAATTAATGCATCGACTTAAAATCAACAACAACAACACCCCTCCAGCAGTAATTACACTTGACGTTGCAAAAGCATACGATCAATGCCCACGTAATACAATCTGGAATACTATGCACAACAAAAACTGCAATCCTAGACTACTAAATATTCTGAAAAATTTATTTGACCAAGTCAACATACAAGTCATCAATGGAAATCACCAATCCTATAAATTTCAACCAATCACTGGAGTACTACAAGGCAGCGTTCTCAGCCCCCATCTATACTCTATATTTATCAACTCGCTTCCTCAACAATTGAGTGAAATTCATCAATCCAATAATCTACAAGATATCAACTGCCTATTATTTGCCGATGATGTTGTCCTGATATCACCTCCAAATAAAATGCAACATCTTTTAGACCTATGTGAAGAGCATTCCTTACTGAATGGATATCGATGGTCGCCAACAAAATGCACCGTCATATCATCTCCAACATACTCAACAACATTTACATTATACAACACTGATCTACCAACCGCCCCCACAGTGAAATACCTGGGTCTTCAATTCAACCACCTTGGAATGGACACCCAAGCATTCATCAATAACCTCAAACAAAAAGTCAACAACAGCATGCATCGAATCCATCAAATTGGTGCCCGCACAAATGGTTTTTCTTTATTACTTTCTATCATTATATACAAGCAATTTATCCGACCAAAAATCGAATATGGTTTGTGTATATCTAATTTCAAAACAACTAACTTTGCAGCTCTGGAACGCCTTCAAGATGACTGTCTTCGGATGATTGTCGGCGGGTTTACCAACTCATCTGTCAAATCACTACGGGTTATGGTCAATCTTCCAAGTATGGTCGAACGATGGTACACCCTAAACTCCAAATACTTAATCCGCTCCGCTTCTCTGCCATCCGATTCATTAATCCACAAAATTATTCAATCCAACACAAGATATAGCAAGCTAAACCTAATCAAAAACAAAAATCCAATATTCCAAGCACTACAACAAGATAACTCTCCCAACTCCATCTTTAGAAAACTTACTCACACAATCTCTTCCTACAGATCTAACGCCATCATCAATTCTTCGGAAAAGATGATACAAGGCTGCAGATCTGATTTAAAAATAGATCCAATCCTCACAATTCCTATGACTAGAAAAGAACGTAGGCGACTCCTTAGGTGGCGCATGAATTGGTTACCTGGTGGAAAGCCGAATTGTCACTGTGGCGGTCACATGAGTCGAAATCACTTGCTTATATGTCCAGCTATCCCCGAGACATACTGGGAAAATATTCAACGTGGATTCCATAATGATATCAACCCAATCGACGCAATATTAAAATCACTCCCAACTAACAAGCCCAAGTCCATCACTGAAAAACAAAATCTAATAATCAAATGGCAACCTCTCTGGACCGATCTCCTCAACATTCTATTCCTCGTTGATCAGATCTGTCACAAAACCCAAGAAACTTTCGTCGATGAACCCGATCCTGGTGTTCTCTTCTACAAGTGGATTATGGAATAGTGCATTGTGCATTGTAAAAAAAAAAAAAAAAAAAAAAAAAAAAAAAAATATACAGGGAAAAAAAAAAAAAAAAAAACCCTCTTACGCACAACACTTTCCCCCGCTTACTATTACGTCACTCAAATCCGCTCTCACACGAATAACACTCAATCTCTCTCCAAATCCTCACCAACCAATCATCACTGACCAACGCTATGACTTTCTGACTTCTCATCTCGTAACCCATTCATGCAAAACCGACGGCCTAGCTGAAATTCAATTCGAAATCATGCTAATCTGTCAAATTGATCTTTTTATTTACTTTTATTATTTACAAACAAACCCTTTCCCCTTTTTTTAATTTTACTCCTTATGAGGCTTTAATTTTTAACAACACACCCCCCAAATCCTCATATTCGTATCCAAACATTGCCCGATTAATGGGATCTTGATACAATATTTTAATAAGCGATTATTAATAAACTTCTAATGTTAAGACTTAACCAACCGCGCTTTGATATTAAATTAAAACAAGACATAAACACAATGTAATATTAAATAGTACAAAAAATCACGTGATAATCACGTGAAAGCAATGTTTCAGGTGTTTGATTGGTTGTATTTGAGTTTAATAAACCTTAAATTCAGGGCAAATGCATTCCGAGATTTGTAGTTTAAACCTAAAATAAGATTATTGAAAGTTGAGAACCTGTTTCTTTCGAGCTTGGACTAGCACCCCTCCGTCAAGTTGAAAAAAAAAGTTTGGTATCAACAGATGGCATTTTACAGTGTGAAAACTTTAGGAAACGCGTCTCTCTAAAAGTCACCCGGTAATGATTTATTTTATTAAGTGTAGCTGATAAATATGGCAAGACAGAGATTTTTATAGGACGTCTAATAATACAGTTATTAATTGTATTGTCTGTAACACATAACAATGATATTGAATTTTGGAGAATGGAAAGAGTAAAAGTCGTTACATTTAAAGATTCAAATAATAATAAAATAGACAGTCTTAAGTTTATTTTCCAGTTAAACTACTACCTTCTGTAGCATCGGAGGAATTACCGTTTGGATTAACTAAGAAATTGGTCCAAGATGTATTGCTGCCTGGAGGTGCTTGAGGAATCAGGCCTGATGACGGCCTTCCTAACGATAAACCCGACAGTTGTTGCTGAAATGAGCTCATATCCATTTTGAAGCCTGTACTAGTGGTTGTAGTGGGTAGATCTACCTTTTTGTGACTAGTTGTGTAGGTGCTTGTTTGGTTCTGTTGTTTAACTGATGCCTTAGTGACAGGCGAGTTAATGCCCTTTTTTTCTTCCTTTTTTTCATCTGATCTATTTTTAATTGAATTGTGATAAAGAAGGCCGAATTCTTTAGAGAGATCTTTCACTACAGGAGTAATTACTGGCTTTTGTTCTTCAATAGCAACTGCATCCTGTTTCTAGACAGATGAATATTTGTAAGTGTGTATTAATTTAGAGAGTACCCCTTGACTACCTGTTCCTCCACAAAATTCACTGCAATTTTGGACAGATCAGAGCAATCATCATTTTTAACCCATAACCTTTGTTCATACTTTGCTCGAATCCAAGAATCCATATTGCTATCAGTTGGCTGTTTACCATCTAAATTGGCTTCCCAATAACTTTTTGTGGTTTTTGCATTAGCACTTCTGCCCGTCCTCATTGTTATAAATACACTTACATATTCGCCCTTTGATTACCCCATTTAATCATGTTTTCGATTTGCTCAACTGTCCATGTGTCAAGGTCAACTGATTTGACTGCAATTGTATGGTTAATTTTTCCCACTCGTATTTTCTCAATTCACTATTTACCTTTACTGATATGAGTCCCCAAGGATCTATGTGTACCCGAGCAACGAATACAAACAAAGATACCTAAATTCCATGAGGCCCAACGAGGATCTAAGACAAAATGAATCAAGGTTATTTCATCATCTTGATTCAAACAAGTTAATTGTTACCTTTCTTTTTGCAATCAGCACATGTCTTGTTTTCAATTCGTCGTAGTAACTCTATTAATATTCTTGTGTGTTTATCGTTCAATTCTTTGTCTGCCACTCTGGCGTGTCTTGTAGACATAATCAGATATTAAAAAGAAAGATAGGAAAGCCAGACCCCACAGTTAATTGTTCTCCCCTCATTACACAATTGCTTCAGACTCCGTTTTTGTACATGTACATTACAATATTTTAACTTCAGATATTTCAAACTTTATTTTACCCAACGATTGTCTACACGCAAAAAACAAAAAGATCATTTTTGGCGGCTCTCATTATATCCCCTTATACTAAATTCCATATTTAAGTACTTAATAACTTGATGCAAAGCCGGATATGCGACGCGTAAGTATCAAGAATCTGATATATACCCCGGTGGGTAAGGGGTGCTTAAATGGTATTTTGACCAATTAACGTGCTATTGAAAAGGTATACATTAGATTAGCATAGAATTCTAAATCAAAAAATATGAAAAAAAAAAAACCTAGAAGACTGGCTAAATGAAAAAAGTAAAATCTATTTCACAAAAAGTTTCAGGTGCTTCCGGACCTGAAAGTTCCTTGACATTACACAGTTATGATAAAGCTAATTTAATAGCATACCTTATAGTGACTATATTATTGCTTGTTTGTGCCAAAATATTTGCTCGTAACTGGTATCTAAAGCCACCATATTAAAATCCCTGACTTTGGCAACATTTTTTTTTTGACATTTTAACATCCCACATATTAAAGAGTTAAAACTTGTTTAGTACTGTGAGAATTTTGGTAAGCTATAAATTATTTTGGTCTGGATAATCGAATTTTTTTTTTTTTTTTTTTTTTTTTTTTGATTAAATACCAAAAAGAATATTTAATTAAGTTACGAGGCTAGACACTCTATATATTTGGTTAGCCATTTAGTAAGACTAATGAAGTTTAAATAGTGTTGTCAACCCAAAACAAGTAAACAATTATTCTAGTTTGAATGTTTGAGTATACATTATCAATATTATGCGAATGAACCTATATTTTGGATCAGATTGTGCATAAAAAGGAGAAGCTGCAATGTATTTATGAGGTGATAAAATCAAACAGCAAAGCCAAGTATGATAAATTTACCTAAAAACATTAACTAAAGATGACAGCTACACTGAATCAGTAATTTGTCAAAATATCCTATAAAAAACCTGTAATTATCTCTCGTTATCTTGGCAAAAGGGAAAATTATTCGTCCTTCGATCGGAAGGGACATGATACTAAAATCAACGATTTGTATACACATTATATCATTGTTTTTTTTGTCTGCTGTTGTACAACATACTCATATGACAGCAGGTAATTAAAAGGAGTTGATTAAGAAGAGCAGCTCCTTCTATGTATCATAATCAACTCTCCTGATCTCTTGGTTTCGGCTGTAGCCGACTCAGCATTATATATATACTGCCAATTCTATCAAATTTGCATATTTTCATTACTTTTTATCCCAACTAGATACGCCATGTCCTCTTATTTATTTTCAATGCCAACTGAAATAGTTTGGAAAGTTCTTACTTTACTTGAACCATATGATGTCTCCAATACAAGACTTACCTGCAAAAGATTAAGAACATACTGTGATCATCCATCTATTTGGAAAGATATTTCTCTGAATCCACAATGCTTAACAAAAGAACACACAACCTCTGGTGCATTGACTCTATGGAATCTTCTCGAACTAAAAGAAATTATCCAGCCTCACCTTTCATTGATCAAGACAATTAAAATTTTGGGCGTACGTGACAACATTATCCGATACCTTATACTTCACTGTAACAAATTAGAAAATTTAACTATATCGGGATGGTCCACATTATCTGACCATGCGCTTAGAGTTCCATTTCAACCTGACCAACAGCTATGCTTACGCCGACTTAGACTAGTCGGTCGGCAGAAGTCAAATTTCACATCATTAGATGCAACAACGTTTGGAAAATTGATCGCTAAATGTCCTTATTTAGAAGAACTTTCTGTTGTGAGTTGCCAAATACATATTCAAGCAGATAGTTTTCTCAAATCATTTGATTTTATTCACCGACCACCAGAGGGTAATTTACTGTCTTTGAAGTCTCTAACAATGGCTACAAAACGTACTTGGTCAAGCCAACATATTACAAAATTATTTCAACTATGTTCTAGTCTTTGCGTTCTTGCTCTTGTGCCTGATTCCGATAATATACCAGAAATAGCTGATGAAAAACCACCACAAGCAGCGTCGTTGGTGCCAATTGTAAAGAGTCACGAGCCATTACTAGAAAAAAGCGTACAATTTGTAAGCGAGCAAGAACTTCTGGAATTTGATAACATAATAATTTATAGTAGTGAATAAATTCATTGTTTATTATTTATACTTATACACACGTTTCTTTTTATGGGGCATCTACGAAGAAAGTACATTTATTAAATGATGTATTATCGCCTGATTTTTAGTGATTTTCTGGACCTTTAATAGCCACAAAAGTCTGTGGTAATAATAAATGCTTGCAAAAATTAAGTACCTTGGGTAATATTTCAAGAATTGTTAAGAGGAATAAACCAAATATCAACTACATCAAAGACAAAATCACAATTCCTGCATGGAATATATAAATAGCCTATTATTCTCACTTATCGGGATAAACTTCATATCTATTATTAAAATATTCATCACAAAATGAAAAGCCTTCAGCAGTTTTAAAAAAACCAAGCGGGCTAATGTTTGTGTGATTTATATATGTATACCCATTTAATAAAAAAAGCACATAACCGTGTAGACATTATCTATAAAAAAACGTATTATGCATTATCGAATTAACCCTGATAGTTCGTATTAATCTGTGTAAATCTGCGGCACTAACTTAGACTCCACTCAGCGTCTTGTTTCGTATTAAAATTTACTAATACGGGAGAACTGTTCATTCAAATATACGTTGAATTAATGTGAAACGAAAAGTTATAAATAAAATTTATTGCATTATTATAGTACTACAGCTAACAAATATCTGCATCATATAGTGTTTTTGTATTCTTTACAAATGATACATCTGGCTCAACAATTGATTTATGTAATGTGACTACTTTTAGGTTTAAGCAATTGTTTTGCAAAGTGCTATTTTTACACTAGTGTTACACGCATGTTTTCAGTTAAAAGGTAACACACAGTGGCAAAGTTTTCCTTATCCCATCCCTATCCCTAAGCCCACCAGTTTTGTTATTTTATAAAAGCCTCATGAGAATAAAAAAACTTTGTTTTTTTCTTTCCCATAACTTTCATACAGTATGTCCAGCTCTATTATTTGTTCTGGAAATTCCAACAAGGAATTTAGATTCATTGTAAAAAACAATGATACCTATACTTACAGAACGGCCGGCACAGTAGAGAATAATATCCCTTTATCTAGCATTGAAGGACATCCTAATGCCACTTTTGAAGGATTATGTGCATACGCAAGTGAAACTGATTCCATGTATCTTAGTTTCAAAAGTAAATCCAATAATTTTTCGCGCCCCTTTTGTTTCGATACTAACCTCATTTAAAGGCACTGTCAACACTACCGAACAAGTTTATGATACCACCGTATCAACAATATATCATCTTGGTTCCAACAAATTATCTGAAACGAGCATCAGATTACAAAATACGACTTTGTTTTCATTTTTACCTATTAGAGGTTATAATAACACATCGCATTTAGCATATATTGTTTCCGACAATAATCAGTATAGACTCAATTTGACGGACTTTCATTTGGGTGACTCCACATCCAGAGAGATTTCTGGTCCTGGTGTTTTGGCTGTCGGCGGAGGTGGTTCACAAAATCTCTTTCTCATCCAAGCCAATTCAATCGACGAGTACAGATTAGGCGAATTGGATTTTGCGCAGACTACATTCAAGACTCAGCTTAGAATAAATCGGGGGACGGTTGGCAAGGTGCTATCATTTAATAATATAGATTACATATCTGTATATGATCCAGAAAGAGAGGAATTAGATCTATTAGTGCATAACGTTGCTGGAACGAAATATGAAAACATTTCAATGAGTAACGGTCATCCGGACTTGAGTGTGAGCACCCCCGCACAATCTTATAATGGTACAATCCCTGCGGTTAACATAACATCAGCTGTGTCCCACCAGACATTCAGAGAGGCTACAACTACCAAGCCCGCATCAGCCACTAGTAAAGGTACGATTGATATTCAACTTTATGAAAATAATCTCATCTTTTATTCTTTTCCATCAAAATTGAAGACAATAGCAAAAAATCAACTGCAACTACAACATCAACCGAAAGCGACACCAGGCCTACTGAAGGTAATTAATATATTTATATTATGCCTATTGAATGTATTAATCATCGTTTTTTAGTCAAAAATGATAAAGAAGGTAAAATATTTTCGAAAGAAAAGAGAGGCCTACTGGATGTTGGAAGCGATTCACAATCACTCGACGGATCTTACGTGTATAAAAGAATGAATGTCTCAAGTAATGATAATTCGCCTATTTCAATTGTTGCATTAATATCATCAGAAGCATCATCAGAGAGTCAACCCTATGAAATTTATTATGTTTCTGGAAACGACACAGCAGGCTATAATGTCCAAATGTTAGATACTAGCCCGGGTAGTGTCGAAAGCGAAGAACCAGTAGGCAATTTAAGTGGGGGAGCAATTGCGGGTATTGTAATTGGTATTCTCATTTTCATCGCTCTTGTGACAGGACTCTTATATTACACAAAAAGAAGCAAGCGAGCTAAAAATACGACATCAAGGTCTTATAATAGCATGCCATTATCTATTCAACCTGATATTTTGGAAACGCCATACTTAGGTGCTATTAACCATAGTAAAACTAGTAGCATTTTACAAGAAACGAAAAACGTACCTGATGAATATCGTGATCTTAATAGACCTGACATCAGACCATTATCATACATCAACGATAAGGTTGACTATGCGGAACTTTCAGACGATGAATTACTCTTATTAGAGCCTGATGTTCAAGGACCTTTGTTTTTGTTTAGTGGTGTATATACATCTCATGAAGAGGAAAAGGTGACATACTTGAAAGAAGGGTATGCTATTCGTACATTTGATGCAGATGATGGACACAAACATACAATTCACTATTTCTCTTCAGCAAATCTGGATACATTTACTCGATCTGTGTTTGGAATAATACGTTGCTCATCATCCACCGAAGAGAATTATGTAATGAAGAGTGAAAGGGCGATTGTACTTTGCAAACCCACGCCAGAGTTCAGCTATCAGTACATTTGGATTACATCACCCATGATACCCGAAAATTCACTCTATTATTTATTATTTGAAAGAACATCATGGACATTTGTTGATCACCATAATGCAGACTACAAAATCTGGTCTATCTACTCCATTTTAAAAAGTATAGAAACTTTACACAGCCACAAAATTATTCATTCAGCTATCGACTTAAAAGCATTTTATTACGACCATGAAACAAAAGCAACCGACTGGAGACTAGGTAATTTTGGCTATGCTCAATCGAGTTCAAATCCAGTAGCACTACAATCACCTTATACCTCCTTTACTGCGCCTGAAATAGTTTATTACAACAAAGGAGGTAGTGAATTATCTGACCTTTGGTCTGCTGGCTGTGTCATATACACTGTTGCAACTGGGGGTCTATTGTTATTTGATGATGCCACTCAGGTTAAAAACCTTGTCACATTTAACGATGACATGAAGCAACATTTAAAGGTTCAAATTCGTGACCAAGTAGAAAACCATGTATTTAAGACCATTTTAGATGATTTGCTTAAAGTAGATCCCTTTCAAAGAAAAGGAATATCTGAAATCATGGATTACTGGAATGGCATTTATAACATGGATGAATAATTATCCGCATATAGACTATTCTATTAATAAAATAAATCTTTATGCTCTTCTTCTTCTCTTTTTCTTTTTGAATATTTTTTAATTATGGGCATTTTATTTAGCAATTTATGGAACCGACTATTCTCCAAGACTCAGGTCAAAATGATCATCGTGGGCTTAGATAATGCTGGCAAAACAACAATATTATATAAATTGTAAGTTCGCAAAGCTTGGAACATTGTTCAATAATGTACTCATCTCGTACAGATTAATGAATCAAGTCGTAACAACCACGCCCACTATTGGCAGCAATGTGGAAGAAGTAGAGTATAAAAATTTAAAGTTTGTCATGTGGGTAAAGTTTGAAAGAACAAAGAGCTTTACTTTAGATAATTAAAAAAAAAAAGGGGTATTTTTTATTGTAGGACATTGGGGGTCAGGAATCATTACGTAGTACTTGGAAGACATACTATATAGATACAAAGGTAAGCAAAGGAGTTGCAAGCAAGTAAAGAAAAAAGAAAAAGAAAAAGACGCGATATTCATATATCATAGGCAGTTATTATGGTCATCGACAGTACAGATATCAATCGACTCAATTTAGCAAAACAAGAGTTGCATCAGATGATGGAGAGCGATGTAAGAATTTAAATCTCGGGCTGTTTCTAATTCTAACGTCATCGTTATAGCAATTACAGAATGCCAGCTTACTTGTATTTGCAAATAAACAAGACGTCAAAGGCTCTTTGGGGGCAGCGAAAATATCGGAAGCATTAGGTTTAAGTAAATTCCACGACAGACAATGGCATATTCAGGTACGACAATAAGGGATCAATCAAATAGCAAAGACTCATGTGTTCAAATAGGCTTGTTCTGCATTAACAGGAGAAGGGTAATTCATATGAAACCTGTTTGTAATTAGTTGTTAATATTTTCCCTACAGATTATATGAAGGATTGGATTGGGTGGTCTTACAAATTACAGGATCATGAGGAGAGAAACATGTATATATTTATCAATGACGTTATAATAATAAAAAGTAATCATACAGTCATACCAACCTCAGACATTTTCATTTTTTGACTCCGTAATATGCAGCTATTCTAAGCTATTGCCTATATAAATAGCTTCAAAACCTCCTTCGCCTTTTTCTTTATTCTACAACTTTTCAATTTTATCTTCAAATAAATATGAAAACAGATACTATCACCAAGCTAGGGTTTTATATAGCCTTACTAGGTATGTTATTTTGTTCACTTTTTTAACAAAAGCTGAAATACTAAGCCCTTATTTATGTAGCCACTGTTATGGCAGATAGCTTGTATAGTGTAATTGTAAACTCACCGAATACTGATACTGGCGTTATAATTGGTAACAAGGTATACCCACTCTCGCCTTCCTCCAAAAGTCCCATTCTCTGGCAAGGAATAGCTCCATCCAATGTTGACTACAGCTACGTTAAAATTGAAAAAGGAACTTCCAAAATCATCGAACGGGAGCCATTCAGCCGCAGGGCTATTCAAAACGATACTGTCAATGAGTTTTTTAATAGAAACTGGAACACAAAGTCTATGGTCACGTTTGACACGATAGAAAGTATCCCCAAGAATTTCAATCGCCATTTTGATAATCAGTTACTTCACCCTATCGGAGAGATCCCAACAATTCATATTGTCGCAGCTCAGTCAGATAGATAACATTCATAAAAATTACCTTGATGATATCACTATCAGTTCAAATATGACCTATATAAGGTAAATGACGTGCTCTTTTTTACAAAATCTATTAATGACTGACATAATGATAGTACAAGTACTGTCCAGTTATTTACAAATGTAGGATTTGAAGTTGGTGGTCGTTCCTCTAGACTTTTTACCAAATTGGCATATAATATTAAACTCGCAAAAAAAGGAGGGAACTTAGGCGGTTATCGTAAGCTTAAGTTGCGTACTACTGTCAGTGATCCTAGTTACATGCGGGAGTACTTAGCAACCGAAATGATTTATGCAGCTAACCAACCTTGTTCAAGAGCATCTCATGTCAGGTAACGCAACATTTATTAATTATTTCTTTATTCGTACTTACAAAAAACATGTGTAGAGTTTTTATCAACGACCGTGCTATTGGTTTATTTTCGCTTTTGGAAAAATACGATGATACCTGGTTGGCTAATACATTCGGATCTGGTGATATTAAAAGCTATTCCAACGGACTTTTATATGAAGGAGAGGGAGGTAAAAAAGATGAAAACCGAGCTGACCTTTCATACAAGGGAGACAATCCTGCTTTGTATGACTCTTCTGCTTATTCTGTCGCAGAGAATCCCGCTCAAGGAGTTAAAAACGATTTCTCTGATTTGATTGTCTTCACAAAGTTTATCCGAGATCAAATTGAATTTCAAAAAGGAAATAATAGATCTGCGATCGAAGCTACTAAGCCTTTATGGGAACAACAAATTGATGTTGAAGGGTTTTTGGTTGGGTAAGATATACAGAAATAGGAAAAGTTGCACGACTGTTAATCATTTATACATTTTTATATATATAGAATGGCACTAGAGTTTATTCAAGGTTCTTGGGATGCATACCAGCAAAATACCAACAATTATTTCCTGTACAAATCACCTGAACAAAACAGGTTCATTTTTATCAGTTGGGACTTTGACTACGTTATGGGAAGTGGACCAGTCAATATGAAGGCAATTGCAGTAGGAGATTATAATAGTTATGGCGGTGCTCAATTAAGACCTCTAATGGTTGCACTATTGAATATACCATCCTACCGGGAACTTTACGAGAAGAACCTAAACCATATAATAACTAGCTTGTACAACCCAAGTAAATCTTTCCCAGTAATCGATTCCGTTTACAGCCTTCTTGAAGATGATGTTGCATGGGACAAGAGTTTAGATCATGTTCGAAAGGGGCCTGAATATTTGACTTTGGAAAACTTATTCAAAGACAGTTTAGGTGACGATGCTGGTCGACCTCTTTGTATAAGCTATCTCAATGCAATTGAATTTCTTATTCGTATCAATTCAAAGATATCTTTCTTTAAAGCCGTAGAAGGTAAAACTGGCCACTCTTCTTTATACAGCATTAAGGGATGGATTAACGAGAAATTGGAAAATGTCAAAAATAAGACTACTTATAAACAATTACTACCTCTAAAATAAATTTTTACGATTCCAACTAATCTGCCCCTGTCTTCACTCCTTTAGTAACATACGCATGCTTTTTTTTTTTTTTTTTTTTTTTTTTTTTTTTTTTTTTTTCAATTTGATACCGTATTTTTACCAAAAAACAATACATGTGTATGGCTTCGTACAAGTAAATATTTTATTATTATTATATTAGTATTATTATTATTATTATTATTATTATTATTATTAGGAATTAATAATTTTACCCACCAGTAAAAAAAGACACAAGGGGGAAAAAAAGGATGATAGAGATAAAAAGATAGAAATGTTGTGTGCAAGAGAGAGCCTGCATAAATAAAAAAAAATCGAGAGAGATAGAGAGGGGATGTTTCTTTACATGTATTTTTAATAATATATCAATAAATAATCAAGACTGCGGGCAGGCAAACCCACCAGTTGCTGGAGCTGCAATGACAGTTGGTTTATAGCCTAACCAATCTAAACCAAAGAAATGTAAAGTGATCCAAAAGTGTAATGGCAAGGCTTCTCTCGTTGTTGTTTGAAGATCAGGAGAATTAAAAGGGATTAACTGCTGAGGTGAACAAGCTTTACTGAGATCAACAAAAGTAGTATCAGTGCTATCCCGTGCTTGATAATCCACGTGAATTGGTATTTGAATAGTTGAAATTGTATTTGGGGCCAAAATGATATGTTCAGGGTTAGGATCATCATTTCTTAATCCTTTTCCAATGACTAAACCAGTTAAAGCGTCTTTTGCTAACACTTGTACTTGGACGAGACGTGTCGGAATATGATTTTGTCTGTTGTCCACAGTGATATTTACCATCCATTCACTTTCGAATGCGACATTTCCGACCATCACACCTTGTCTTGTTTCAGTTATTTTTGCTGGTAAGGTCAACGAAGCGCCTTCAATACGCATTAGAGGCGTGCGAGGCCACAAGAAATATGTAATCAATATGAACACTAACAAACTTAAAAATGTGCAAAAAACCCATCCTCTTCTACCGAATCCTCGATTCTTTGGTCGAATGTCATCATCTATTTCTTTTTCACGACGTTGTTTTTGACGTTGTTCAATTGTTTGTCTACTTGGCCTTTGACCACAACTCACAAAGCAGCAACCGACCCAAAATCCTCTTGCATTGTTATCATAGTCATCTAAGGGTTGTTGTTCAATATCTATTATCTGTGGTGCAGCAGGAGCAGGTGGAGGTGGAGGTGGAGGCGGAGGTGTAACTTTCTTTAATTTTGTGGTTGAAACGGCTGGACTTGGTATTGGCTCTTCTTCTTCCTCTTCCTCTTCTTCTTCATAACTCCATTGTCTTTCATGTCCATAATGCTTGTCGTAACCAATATCAATATCGTCATAATCGTCGTAACCATGTTTTGTTGAAAGATCATCACTCATTGCATGATCAGGAGAGTCATTATAATCCAAAGAAAAAGATCTGTTATCAGATATGGTGGCATTCTTTTCAGATTCAATGAACTGTGCATAAATTGGTTTTTTTCTTTCTTGAGGATAATGGTGAACTAATGTGTCCTGGCTTCCCCAAGGCTTATTTTTTAAAACTGAGCTCGACGATGATGATGCTGGTGGTAAAATTGTTAAATCCAGGTTAAGATATTGTGACGATTCGTCAAACAATGTTTGTTCTTCAAGCGGATGCATTGATTTATTAGAATATCGACTTGATTCAAGCTCATTAAATGATGAGGCTCTATCACGTGATCCATCCATTTTCATAAATGCATCAGCAATAGTTAGTCTACCAGGCATAGGTTCTAAAGGTCTTGTTGAATAATTGTACGAATTATTGTTACTATTATTATTGTTATTCATAAATCGATCGGCTACAGATAATCTACTATTCACCACCATCTCTGAGCAAGTCGAGTTTGATAATGCAAGTGAAGTAGTGATTGAGATTGAAGGTGATGGTTGAGGAACAGAAGGTATAGGACCAGACATGAATCGGTCTGCAATGGATAATCGAGGCATTTCAACAACAGCTGGAGTAGAAGGTTGTTGTATAATAGTCTGTTGGATTGTACCTGCAGAAACAGATCTTGAACGCTGCTTTTCTTGAACTGATGCTGGTGTTGTTATTATTGTCTTTTCGGACAGTCTACGTAAAGAGGTTCTTTTTCTTGATTTACTAGAAGAATGTCCCATAGACCCACGAGGATGTGTAGAAACCATTTTAAAATAAAAGAAGGAAAAGAGAAAAGAAAGAACAAGAATACAAAAAAAAAAAAAAAAGGATGTATAAAATATAGGGGAATACACTCTTGGTTAACAACTCCTTTATTTACATGTTGAGAAATCACTGCTTTTATATACAACCCCCCTCCATCTCGCTTTCTCTCTCTCTCTCTCTTTCTCTTTTGCTCTCTTTCTTTCTCTTCTCTCTCTCTTTTCTCTTTTTCTCCTCATTATACTCACACCAACAATATCCAGTTGTACACTCCTTTGAATGCTGGCGGGAAAAAAAATCATGTTTCTATATTTGTAACTTTCAAGGGGATTCGTGTGTATATAGCAACAGTATATTAAAAAAAGAAAGGACACATAAAAGAAAAACAAATTGGCATAGTTACGCCTCCCGCATTTATAGTAAAAGAAAACATATCGTGTTAAGCAGACAAATAAAAACCAATTTTGGATAAATTCAAAAATTGATTCAGACCAATGCTGAATAGGTAATCGAATTGTTTATTGGCTTTATAAATTCGTCTTACTAAAAGCTCTTTCTTATTACTATAATAACTAAATATTGACTATTAGAATCTGTTACCACTTATAACCTGATTGGGGTGTAAAAGGCTTGTTTTCATTTAATTTCGTTTTGGTTTAAATATATTTTACAGTTTGCAATGTATCACCGTGTGTTTCTATTACTTTACTAGTCACACAAGTAGACCTCACCCATAGCTTTTTTTTTTTTTTTTTTTTTTTTTCGAATCAAAAAGTATAAGATCGCTTGTGTTTATATGTTGTTTATTATTATGAAGATATGGTTGGCTACCAGGACTTCTCAAGCTTATCAAAGTTTTATTAAAACTTGAAATAGCTGCTTTGTCACGAATCTGTAGTCTTTACCGCTTTGTTGATAGACAGTTTTGTTAATACACCTTGAAAGATAAATTAGCCAAGATTGAGCTTCACATTAAAGATTTTTTTCAACTGCCTTAGCAAACCATTATATTTTACATGGGCATATTGGCCCTTTGTGGGAGGGGCTTTACAACGGCCTTTTAGCTCTCCAGACGTGCTTCACAGATTGGGCAGTAAAATGTTGTCTTATATTCATTCATTTTGTATAATTTAAAACAACTTTTTTCAGTACATTCTGCAAACCTGCTTCTTGAAATTTCGAGTAGAGAGAAAACCAATAACGTATTTATACTTTTATGAAGCTTTGCCTTTTTTTATAGAGAAGCAACTGTAGATCGCTTCAGTTTACTTGTAATTTCAGTGACAGGCTTTAGGGCCGTTGTAATTTATTTTGCCCAATGTTCATTCCATTTCTGTAAATGGGGTGACCAAGATTCCATTTCCAATATTTTTTTTTTAAAAAAATGAACAACCAAAAATCTAATATTATCGACTATTTTTCGATTGGTCTCTTTCGACTAAATTTCTGTCTGAAAATATCTGTATACATCTACTGCACTTTGGCTGTCCCTAAGAAAAGTGAATTTTTTATTATCATATTTCTGAATTTAGTTTTGAGCTCGTCTAAAAATAACATTTTTTCATTTGTCTGAATTAAAAGTGCTAATTCTATAATTACCTTTATTAGATATTTCAAACTCATTGAGTGGGGTCCGCTTTTTAGACCTGTTTGATTGTTTTTATTTCTGTCCCCCTTTTCCTTCATACGAAATGAAATTACTAACTTTGTTTGCTGCTCTTGTATCGGTCTTTACTGTTAGTGCCCAGCAAACTGTAACCAATGGTGCAGGCGCTTCGGATACCATTAATCAATATGGAAGTACTTTTAAAAACGCCGGAGGCAGTATTCTACATGATAAAGTAAATGGTAATACATTTAATATATCTAGTGTTTTGACTATTATTAATTATATTCAGTATACATTATCTTTTACGGTAACTGGTCTTCCCCACAGAGTCAGCAAGAACAAACAACTTTTATGCATTTCATTGACCATATTTCAATCAGTCCATGGTTCAATCTTTGTAAGACAGTTTTTTTTTCTTCTTCTAATTTCGAGAATCTAAGCCCATTTTTTTACAGTAAAACAATATACTGATGGTAACGGAAAAGCAGTTACAGGACCCCTTAATTTGGCAGCAGCAGTTAATGACGCCGGGAGTCATTCTCTTAACTTGACTACCACCATTCATAAACAAATTGTTTTAGATGCAGTCAATTCAGGTTATCTTTCACCAACCAATCGTTTAGACAACAGTGGTCTTTATATTATCATGGGAGCAGCTAATGTCCAAGATGCAGATTTTTGCAAAACCAATTGTGGTTACAACAGTTGGAGCGACGAGTTTCAATATATGTATATTGGCTATCCAGGTGCATGTCCTGAGTCATGTATTCCTACAGTGAATAGAAACACTTCACCAAACAACTCACCTGCAATGGATGCTGCCATCACTATTTTCTCTCACGAAATTCAAGACATATTAACCGATCCCAGAGGTGACGCTTGGGAAATTCCCACCCAAAGTGGTATTACTGTTGAATTGGGCGATTTTTGTTCTGATGAAGGAACTAGTAAAGTTCAATTCGGTAACATGACCCAAGATCAACAATCTGGCAGTTATAATCTGGAGTTAGCTGGTAGCAAATACTTAGTTCAAGCCATTTTTAACCTTGAAACAAAACAATGTGCACTTGCATAAAACAATTGCTATTGTATACCCGCTTACTCTGGCATATTCTGCTTTACCCTTATCTACTTTTTAGTTTAAGGAACCAACAAATAAAAAAACAAAAAAAAACAAAACAAAAAACATTGAGAGCTTATGAACAACAAATAGACAATTGTATTAAAATAAACATTTACAATATAATACATTAAAATTTAGCACGAGAAGCTGCGCGAACAGCATCTTCTAGATCCCAGTGGAAAAAAGGGTATCGGTCAACTGGAAGGCCCCGATCAAAATGTGTGGCATATGCTTTCTCTTCATCTTTGCTTGAGATTTGCTCATTCATTTCTATAGTAGATTTTGAGGAATTATCCACACTTTGGGGACCATCGCGATAGACTGGCACAACCGGTAACAGCTCGCCTGTACGTGGGCCACGTCCTGCTTGACTTCCAAATCCGCTTGTAATCAATGTATTACGAATACTTTGACTACCTATATTTGAAAAATGCCACTCAACCTCATAACCTGCAAATCGATCTACAGATAACTTAAGGTCAAGTAGCGTTTGTACACCTGTGGAATCTAAATGATTTATAGCCGAGCAGTCCAATACGACAGCGTAAATACGATTCAAGTCGGTCTCTTGGTCAACAGCCGTAGTCTGAAATAAAGGCCTGCGATCGTTCCATGCTCTTTCACCTTTGTTTGTTGGAGGTGGCGTACCGGAATGAAATGTATCTTGGATATAATGCATAATTTTATCAGAGATAAATCCTGCGTTTGGGTATGTAAGAGATTCATCAAAACGAAATATAACGACTCCATCTGGTGGTGGTTGGACTAATTGACTAAAGGCTTGATGATCATTTTTGACATAGATCCAGTTTTCAGCGGTCTGATCTTGTTTCTTATCGATTATAACTTCTTTTTCATTTTGGCTGTAATAAGTAGTGGAAGGTTGAACGGGTATACGACCTAATACCGCATACCGAGGTCTAGCGATTCGAAGCAACATGACAACAATGGAAAGTCCAACAGATACATAAATACCGTATTCTACACTTGTAAAAAACGTAATCAAAACAGCTGCTATAAATGTAAATAATTCAAAAGGATTCACACGAAATAATTGGCGTAAGAATTTTGGCCCTGACACAAGGTCAGCTACGGCATGAATAATGACAGCAGAAAGAATAGCATCCGGAATATAGTAGAATACTGGGGTTAATGCATAGAGACATAATAAGACAACAAGAGCCGAAAATACGCCAGACAACGGTGTTCTACTTCCACTTCTTGCATTGATAGCCGTTCTCGAAAATGATCCTGTGTTAGGATATGCGCCTGCAGTTACAAAATAAGTTAATGCATTATCATCAATGATATATTATTGTATGTACCAAAAAAGCTTCCAATAACGTTGGCAGCACCGATAGCAATAATTTCTTGATCAGCATCAATCTTGTAATTGTTAATTCGACCAAATGATTTAGCAATTGCAACGTGCTCCAGGATTAAAATAATGACGACGGAAGGTAAAGTACCAGATACTTGGGATAAGAGACCGATATCAATAGAGGGTACATCCATTGCTGTAAATCCGCTTGGCACTGATTTTAAGATACTTATTGGGCTGGTATCTTTTCCAATATTAATAAGGAATGCAATTAAAGTCCCAAATATGACAAGCACGCCGTTACGCATGATGTTTGCAAAAAAGAATAACTTTTCGTGTTGTGGGTATTTTTTCCCAAGGTAACCAGTTCCCCAGCGAACTGTGTAAAGCCAGCAAAGGCCAACCAAACCAAATGCAGCATCGAGACGAGTTTCAGGTAAGTATTTAAAGAAATTTCCAAATACTAAATATGCCGAATCGTGCGTATCGACACTGGTGATGCCAAAGAGCTTTGGCCATTGTCCAACTGAAATGGTAATGCTACTACCGGTCATAAAGCCTGCAATAGCAGGTCCAGGAATAAAATCTACTAAAATGCCAAGACGTGCGAGTCCAATAAATAGTGTAATGAATCCACCAAATAATGCCAGAACAACGGCAACTTGTGGACCGGTATATTCATTGGTAGCTGTAACTTTAGCCACAGTTTGTCCCACGAGTAACGACATGACCGCGGTTGGGCCGATACTTATATCTTTCGATGTACCAAAGAAAAAATATAGACATAAACCAACAAAAGAAGAGTAGAGTCCATATTGCTAGCAATAAAAGTTAATACAAGAACTGTATGAAGGTTTATTTAACTTACAGGAGGCAGATTAGCAATTTTTGCATATCCCATGCCTTGTGGTACAGCGACAATACCAACTGTAACACCTGCTATAACGTCAGAAACTAACCAAGTGAGGTTGTAACGATGTATCCAGTAGATTACGGGTAGCAAATTTGAAACATAACTTTTTAGATAGGATGGGATGCTCTTGGCAAATGATTTAAATTTTGTGGTATATGGGACATGTTCATAGTCAAGAATTAGTGTCATGATTGTGTGTTTATATAAGCAAAAAAAAGAAAAAAAAAAAAGAAAATAAAAAAAGAAAAAAAAGCGAGAGAAAAAGAATGACAGGAGGCACATGTAATTTTTTTTTTGAAAAAAAGCTGTACCACTGATCAATAATGATGTTTCGCAACAAGACGTCAAAGCACGCAATCGTGGAATTGAGTGCTAATTACAATTCTTACAGCCAATTACATTTTTTGTTCCTTTCAAATATAATCACCGCATCTTTTTTTTTTATCAAACTAAATATGAAAAAACTGCATAATAAGTACCAGTTTTTGACATAAAGCTGCCTCTATCATAAGTTTTTTATTCGGTACAACTAGTAATTGCGAGAACTAATCAATGAATCAAGGCTGACTAAATTTCTTATTAGTTTCAGCTCTTCCCTTTAACAAAAATTAGTCAAAACTATACCAAAAAGTCTAATAGCCATGTATTAAAGCTTATTCGTTGATACCCGTGTAACTCGCGATGTATTTTATGTGTTACAATTTAAATATTGGACAAAAAGCTAAAAAGCCATGACAGTTGTACTAATTAGATGGGGGTTTTAATAAGTTGTTAAAATGTAATTTAAATTAATGGTCCAGCAAAAATCATTACATTTAAGATCTTTCTGTAGGCCCTATCATAGGATAAGCATCATTCAAAAAGGTATGGCCTATGGGTGACGGTAAGGGAGATTCTGTTGGGGTGTTGGCAGTGTTTCGATTTTGGAGGATAGAACTAGATGGGCCTTTGCTAAACCTCAAGGAATTAGAAAGTGACCCATTTCGATGTTTTTCGAGAAACATGACTGGTTCTAAAGATGACACTGTATGCAAAGCGTGATCGTCGTCTTCGTTGTATCGTTTTCTGTCACTATGGAATGACCTGACAAGCATTTGACTATGGTACTGCTCATCGTCATTGGGTGTTCGACTTGTTTGTTGACTGATTTCCTATATATTATTTTTTAATAAATAGTTTTTATATATACACAGTCTTTATATTTAAGGGGGACTTTACCTTATGACAGCTTTCACAGAAAGAGTTACTGTGCACAGTACCGTGACTTCCGTCATTGCGGAGGGCCTCTACCAATAAGGTGGATTCTATAATTTCGAAGTATACAGTAAAGGCCTTATTATAATATAAATAAATTTAGTCAATGCTTTCAAACTCCATTCCGTTCTCGTAGTACAATGGGGCAAAAATATAACTTACATCCGAATGGTCATCTAGGAACATCGTAACTTTTAAAAGATTCATAGCTAAGTTGACTACAAATGTAAATGCTAAGCATACTAATGATTTCATAGCAATCCGCTCGATAACTTTGTTTTGATGCGTCATTAATGACTTCGATTCATGAATGTGTATAAAAAGTCTGGGTTATCCATAAAATATTGGTTTAATTGGGATGTAGTAAATAGCATGTATAAGCATACCTTCGTACAAACATGCCACTAAGAAATAGATTGGCCAATGCGTCACCAACAAAGTTTAGTATAATTACACCAGTACCCCTTCAAGAATAGTTAGTATAGCAGAATGATGGTTTTTTAGGTGTCTCAGCTTCCTTACCACTCTGCCCAGCATTGGGATCCGGATTGGGGTGCTTGATCCATTAATCTTTCTTGTATAGTGTGGAATGCTAGTTCATAGGGCCAGTCAGAAAAGCGCAACGTGATAAGTAATACTCCAATAACTTTGATCCAACGAGAATATCGGTCTAATTCCAAAATGATAAGTCTCATAAACATTACGACGTAAAATAGGATGTAAGCTACAGCACGTGGGTCAAAGTTTTTGGTTAGACTAGATAACGAACAATAAGAAAGCTACTTACTTATGTGCCAGAGACTACAGTGAAAATGTCATTTGTGCATGTTAGAAAAGCAGGCTTACATAATTTAAATAAGATATTTACGAAACCAATACTGGAAAATAAGCGCATGTTTTTATTTCGAACAGTGGAATCAGTCCATACAAAACACGGTGAACGAAGAGTACTGAGACTTGAGCTAGATTTACCAAGTGGCTTTTTAATCCCGAAAAAAAAAAAAAAAAAAAATCAATATCCCTTCAGTAAAATTGCTGAATAATATCTTACATTTTGCCTCGGGTCTTCTTATATTGTTTTAAACATACTGAAAAGTTTCTACAACATATCAGTACGGCAATCCACATACCAATAAGGCTAAAATTATTTACAACATTTTTTCCATATAGGCTTAACTCTACCATTATTGAAAGTTGTATTTTTCGTTGTTATTGTTATTTATTTAATTTTAATGTTTTGGCGAAATTGTGTATTGGCAGTTAAAACTAAATGAATGGTGTTGAAACCTATGCGTATATAAGAGTTAAAAGGACTTGCTCATAAATTTATGAACTTGAAGAGAAAAAAAAAAGAGAAAAAGGAAAAGAGCAAGCACAAACACGAAACAGATATATAAATATATATTATTTTCCTTTTTGTTGTTGACGCACAATGATTATACTCACACACAAATATTATTCTCAATATGGATTAGGCCCACAGGTTTGAAGACCTCAAAAGGAATATTATAGAGCATCGTGCCTTTTACCCCACATTTACCCTTTTTCCCTGGGCATTGTTTTATCCCATAACCGCTATTTTCCTTCTACTCCGAAGCTCCCATGCCTGGCAATATTTCAGTCGTCTTTCACATATGTAAATTTGGGTCTGTTATCACAATAGAAAAGCACTGATTCAGATCTAAGCAATCGTATATTTTATTCTTTACATCAGTAATTGATTGAAAAAGGCAAGCACATAGCATTTTTTGTAGTAAAAATGTTTTAAATATAAGCTACAGAGTTCTTTGAGATTACCAATATTTCGATTCACATCACGATGATGTACTCATGATACCAAACAAGGAATATACCGTTATTTTTGTACTACTGTTACATCGTAAAGAAGCTTTTTTGTTTGGGTTTTTTACTCAAGAAAGTGGAAACAAGAGTTTTCTTACTGATGGGAATGATACTCTTTTAAACGTTCGTTCTTTAAAAAAAATTCTCACGTTACCATAGTTTCTTGTTGTGCTTAAAAGTATGCATTTAACTAATCCAGCAGTTGAAAATGTCCCATCCTGTGAGTTACTTGCGGATAATTCTAAAAGAGCTTTACGGCTGGAATATAGGAATTTTTTTTCACCTAAGGCACTCTGTGAAATTAGAAGTTTTGGAAAAGCAGGAAAAAGCAGTGGGTAAATCCTAGAAATATTACATGAGGACCTGTTTCTAATTTGCTGCTTCAATAGAGAGACAGGCTTATATGTAAGACTTGGCACGTGGTTATTAAGCTATTTGGAGCACATTTTCACTGATTTATTTTAGAAAGCTATTTATACGTGAGATGACATTGACCACGAAAAAAACGAAGTGAGCAGCAGCACGATAAGTTCTTCGGACTTCTTCGGTAGTATTACTTTTTAATTTTGCTTTTATAATTGTGATATCGAGTTTGTGATTGTATGACTAGCATAATGTGAAAAACTCGGGTTATTAGAATTCTCTTAAGTCAATGTATTTAATTTTTAAGTGGATCACTACGCAGTGAAGACATACGTTATGCGAAAGCTTATAACATTCATTAGTTTCTAAATTTTGTAAGCTTTTGAGTAAATTATTTGCAATTTTTTTACAAAAGTGACTTCAAATTCTGGTGTATAGGCTATAACAGTAAGTGTCTCCAACATCAGGTTAAATGGTTTTTGTTTAAATAAGAGTCGAGTAATCTATTTAAGATACAAAATTTCTTCCCAAAAATAAATGAGCAGTACGTTCTTATAAATACATTATGTTTAAAATATGTATTGATAAGGAACGGGCCCCAGTTTTTTTTACATAAATAAGGTAGTGTTTGTGAGCTGTGAAAAAAAAATGTTTCCCGACAAATCCCACAGATGGACTGTTACACTTGACAGACGGGAGGGTCGCACTCTCTTCTCATGGCTGCATGTCTCCGCGATATCTTCATAATTAATTTTAGATATAATTATAAAGTCGATCGTCTTTTTAGATCGGTCAGCATCATAAATGAGGACTTCGATTCAATTAGCTATTACGAGTGATTCCTTGCTTTATACAAATTATTCGTGCAAGCCCAGAATAAAATTTCAATCAGCGACAGGATTAAATGTAAAAAAAAAGACTAAAGTTTGTTTTATGAGTGAATGATAATATATATACATGTATCATAATAGACAATAAACAATCGCACAGAAACTGGCGTGGTCAACATGTTTGGGGGGCATCCATTATATTAAGTCTCCGGATCAACTGGGAATTCCAATGTCGCCAAACTGGCTAATTGATAATGGTGTGACAAGTTGACTTACTTTTAAGAAAAACTATACTTTCTTGTTGGCATTACATATACCTCTTCAAAAATGTGGAAGTGACAATAAATTATTTGAAAATACACAAGAAAAGAATGAGGGCGATGTTGGTTGCGCCATTTATGTTTCGGATCACTGTCGTGCTTTTTGTTGACGATTGTCTTCTTGGGCACGCTATGATTAGTGCATGTAACTAACCTTTCATTCTTTTCATTCTCTGTTCTCCAACTTTCACGACTTGGTTTTTTGAGACTCCAAAACATGAGCTACAAGTGATGGTCGACTTATACTCATCTACTACGGCGACTTGATCATTAACAACCGAATTAAATCTTTTCAGAATCAGTTTTATGCTTTGTCCTGTATGCCCACAGATGTATGCTCCTTTTCGAGGCCAATTACTGACAAGGGAAATAATTGAAGCTAGCTTCAAACCACGGTAAGAATTCATTTCTTCTTTTGTTGGAGGATTACTTCTTATGGTACATGTTTAAACGAGTTTACTAGTGAGTCTCCTATTTTTTATGTCATATTACTTTCTCTTCTCTCTTTGAGATCGATGTCTATTTGATAGCACTCAGTCTAGTTAATTTTATATGGCGTATAGTCATATTAATAGCTTTTTTGGTTGGGTGTTGATATTGTTCACGGCTCATGATGTTACAACTTTTGAAATCGGTTAATTCTTTCAAATAGTCTGTACATGATTTTACACAACTGTTGCCATAGTTGTCACAATTCCAGGATCCATTCCTTAAATCCACAAATTTAATTAATTTTAGATCTGCTTTTATTTTATCTGGTATTTAAAGTGTGTTTGTCGATATAAGTAAACACTGCCTACGCCTTGCTTTTTTGAGGGCATACATCTTACATAGAAGGTCTTTAAGTGATAAATTTAATCTTCGCAGGTGAGAATAGATATTGTCACGATCAGAACGCTTTTCTTTCAATTGCTTGCACAATTCGGCATCCCACAGGTGAGTAGACTTATTATTCGGAGGAAAGATCTACCAAGACTCATTCTGTCCCATTCTTCTACACAAATCGATTTCCCCAATACTATACACTCTTTTTTTTTAATTTTTATCGAACCATTAACCTATTTGATTTATTTTTCGATTTAACTGCTGTCAATAACAGAACAGGGATGCACCTGATCAATGACGGAGACTTTCTGCGAATTTTAATTCATGGTTTTCTTCAACCCAGCAAACTGCAAACCAATACCGATAAGAAGTTAAATTGGAATGAGAAGCCAGAAGTCATCTTTTGTTCTTTTAATAATTCAATCTACAATATGCCAATCAAAAAAGTTTTTAATATATAAATTGTTTGTCTTAGGTGTCCTCGATTTCATGTACGCTGGTAAAAATATTACCTTTAGAACTGAACATGTTGTAGTCTTGACAGAACAAAATATAAATAAAGTAGCATAATTTACAAAAACGGATGATTTATTCTTTTCTTCTACTACAAGATAAAAGCTTCCTTTCTTGTATACTGCTTTTGCGCCAGCAGAGTTTATCAAGACATTTTGTAAATACCACATTTTATAAAAATCGATGAAGGGAGCCTAGAAGTATTTTTTTTAGGGATGTCCTTCTAAGATTATTGACAACTTAATTAATAATTTGAACAATGCTTTCATATTTTGTGTTTATGATTTTTTTTGCTTTGAAATTTTTATGCACAACATATTATTTTGGTTTTTTATGTCTATTATTATTATACAGAACAAATAAAATGTCCTTTAAGCGTTTGAAATATTCAGCATCCAATATTTTTGTCCACTGGATTTACTTGGCCTTTAAATCGATTTAAGTTTACAATTCACAAGAAGAAGCTCCTAGCGTTATTTACACACGGTCAAAGATGCCAGAACATTGTTGTTCAAAACCTCGTCACAGAGCAACAGTATATGAAGCAGTACATAGCTTTTTAAGTCACCAATTCTTCTTTCCCTTGGCTTTTAATAAAGATTTTTTTTTTATTTCATCCTCACTCTGATTTTCGTGCTAAAAAAAAATTTTAAAATGCGAGTTACTACGTAGAAAAATTAAGTTTGAGTAACTGTTGCTTAAGTGTAAGATATTAAATATTTGACATTTGAACGATACATCATGTTTCTTAATATATTGAGTGGTAATTTATAAAGTTTTTTTTTTTTTTTTTTTCAATGACTTAGCATCTAACTCATGATTACATAATATCCGTTTTACCATATTTGACTGCTTGTGCGACATGATATCTTTTTGAAAAACAGATTTTGGTAAACATGTCGTTTATTTACTTGCTTTTTTTTTTGTCTCAAACAAGCCAAAGCAAAATTGATGATCTTTGAACAATTCAATGCTTTAGTAACGAGATAAACTTGAAAAATTATTTAACAAAGCAAAACTAAAAAAATTACTATCACTAAACCAAATCCGTAGTCTACTTGTACAATCATAAAGCAAGTACATGAATAGCTACTGGAGACAATTTCACACAAATGATAAGCCATACTAGAACTTATATCTGTAGATTTTTACAGTACAAGGAATATAATAGGGCGAGTTTTCATTTCTTGGGATGTAAGGACTAGCTAACACACAACCGACCGTTATGGATGATTTCAAGGGAAGAATTCAACAAAATCTTGCAAAGTTAGTATCCCAAGTATTAGGAGCGGTGTAACACATACTTTTTTGTTATAATGTATCATAAGGTTTTTTAGCTTAGCCACATTTTTATGTTGCCTCCATTATTAACTGCCTTCTTTTTCTAAACTACTTTACAAGTCCTACCTCTCTACAATGTAAGACCTAATAAATTAATGAAGGCTTAATTTACAAATAAAAATAAGGCATATTAGTTCAGCATACGTGCGTATCGTTATTTTCGTTACATCATCTTTTGTCTGTTTGATATGTTTATCTCCATTGCGCTAGTCCTCACCCGTGCTTAATCCTTTCGAAAAAGTTTTTGTTATTATCATTGGATAAATCTATCATAAATATTGAACGCAGAGATGTGCAACCAAACCCACAATGTAAAAATTGGGGGTCTGCTACGTTTTTCCTATCTAATAATTTTGTAGACCGACAGGTACAGTTTTAGAAAAATCGGCGCTATAACAACAGCACCAATTGGGTCAAACAGAGGGAAGCAGCCTTCCGCTATAATTACCTTTTTTGCTCTCCACGCGGCAGTTTAAAACAAACTCAATTCCCTTTAAAAAAACCGTTGAGCAACAAATATAGCCTTTTTTTATATGAGAGTATATTTTGCTGCACAATCATTTTTGTTGCATGTTCCGGTAGATACTATTCGAAAGGAATATTACGTCGGCTTATTTAAATTATCTTTGAAGTGTCAAAACATGTAGATTATTCTGGCGAATAATTTTCTAAACCCCTATCGCCTTTGAGATAATGATGCATTCTACCAATAAAAATGTCGAAAGTCCACCGACTTATGATATTTCCTTTCCATCAATGTAAAAAATGAATTTTATTACGCCACAATAAGAAAATTTGATAAGGTCAGATATATAGAATCTATAGCATCTAGTTTAGGAGAAGTAAACGCAATAAGTTATGTTTTAAATAGAAGTACCACGTTTTAGCTGCTAATCAAAATATGAGTACGTGGATCTATAAGTTTTTTATCTAAATCTTAATTCAGGGTTCGACATTATTAATTAATTGTGGGGAAATTCCATTTTCAGGGAGAGGATGGGGGGGGGGACTTGAGCTGAAATTTTGCCATACCGGGCTCATGTTTCACAATTAAGTTTAAAATGCGATGCTTTATAATTATAGTTGGCAATCTTAAGTATTTCTAAAAACTTGATAATTTAATTGTATATTGATCTGTAGACACCTGGTATCATTAATAGTAGGGTGTAGCAGCTGTAAGAAAAATACTCAAAGGTACGGATTTTTATTTATCCGGTTTGAACCAAAAAAAGCTATTACTTAATTTAGTAAAAATAATCTGTTATCTTTACTTGTTCTTCCCTGATAACGTAGATTATAGATTCCCTATTTAACTGTCAGCGGAGATGGGATCTACAATGGATGGAATCAAAGCACATATAAATATCGCTTAGTTTTATAAGCCTTCACAGACATTATAGCTAAGCATGCGGAGGCAACTGAAAGTGTGGGAGAATTGTGCCTGGTATATACCATATTTTTGAAGATATGTCATGTGTAACGTCAAGATCTCGTAAACCTTGAGTTAATCTGCGTTCTGAGTATAATTGTGTGGGAAAAAAAGAGATATTCTGTCAAATAAAGTAGAAAATAGGATCATGTAAAGTCATTTTGTTCATTCCAATAATTAAATTAATCTGTCCATGATCGAACAGTCTGGAAATCTTGCAGTTTCAATAAAGCTCTAGTTCGTATAACTGACTCCGCAGAAAACGGTATTATCATACGACGCGGCGAACAAACCCGATTTGATTCAGTAATAAATCCCCGGATCTACGAAACTTCTCAAAATCAGCATGATAATCATACAAATGAGCTACTGAAATATGAACTAAAAACCTTTACGTCGGCACCCAAATTAACATCATCCTGTTTGGTATGCGTTTTTTTTAACACAATAACATCATTGGATACTTTGGTTATAAAAAACCTTAACTTTTCAAATACATAATAGACAGTACCGACGTTGGCCGTAATTGTTCTGATATAACAAATAACGCATATACTGTAGGAAGAGTCCGATTAATTTTTAAAAAGAATAATATATTAAATTTATTTACTACTACATGAATTTGCTAAAACAACTATGTACAAATTTGATGTGATATATAAATCACAGCAACGAATTTTAAAGGAAGGAGAGGGGGCGAGGTAGGAGAAACGTTAAAGCATTTTGATAAAGTTAAAGGTATGATGATTGAATTACTCGGATTCGAAATCATGAATTAAAGCCTTAATGGCATCGATAGTACCGAATACACAGCCGATAATACCCATGAAAACAGTGAAGGCACAGAAAAGTAGTTCGTACCAAGGCTTGTTACGAACACCTGTTAATTTAAGATAACACAAAATGGGTAAAAGGAAGACAAGACCACAGTTAGAAAGAGCACCAATTAGACTCATGAAATCATGAAAGTAAGGAATAAAAATAGCTAAAATAACAAGGATGGCCATAGTACAAGTACGGATAACAGCACGAGCAACCCAAGCCCAGAATCGACCGAGTCTTGCATCAGTAAAGTTGGCGTAACGCTCAAACTCAAGAGAGAAAGAGGTGGTGTAAATAGGAATGGCAAGAATGACATGAATAGTCATAACAATCATAGCAATCATCTTTCCAGCGCCTTCGGGGAGACTGTTATAAATGGGAGATTGCGTATCACGACCGAAAGACCAGTAACCGGGAATGGCAGTAATGAAATAGAGACCAGTACAAGTAGTTAACCCACCGGCAATGGCATACTTCCATTGATGAGGTTTCTTCATGGCATGCTCAACATGAGGGTAAGTATTGTTACCACCGTAAGAGAAAGCAATAGTAGCAAGAGCAGAAGGGAACCCAGTCCAGATAACAGAATCAGTTTGAACAGGAATTTCAGGATGAGCATTATGGTACATGGGAGATTGAATCAATACGATAAAGACAGCAATCATAGTACAAAGAGCACCAACAGCAGCAAGAGCAGTGATTTCTTTTAAAGTCTTTGCAATCAGGGAAGGAATCAAAAGGATGACACCGATAATACAAGTCCAAGTGACAGGATTAAGAGCGCCACTGGTATAACGAAGCAAGTAGTTAAGATTTGAACTGGCAAGCGTCAGATAAAGTGCGGGACAACCAAACAGATTAAGCCAATGAAGAAAGGTGGCAATGACATAACCGGGCCAGCCAAATGCTGCAATACCAATGGCTTTAAAATCATGAAGTCTAACACCAGGTTTATAATACAAACAGCGGATCAAGACAATACCACTGTAAACAGCCATTAAGTATGAGAGAATCATAATCAGGATACCTAACCAACCACCAATCGCAAACCTAAACAATGTAATGTAAATACAATGAAAAATGGGAGTTTTACGTATAATATTTAACTTACGCATGAGGGAGACCAAGAGTACCAGTACCAGCTACAACACAGGTAACACTAAAATAGCCAGTTAAAAAAGAACCTTCTCCATGGCCAAATTCGTTGGTAACTGAGTTATTGTCATCTTCAGCATAATTGCTGATAATAGATTGGTCAACCTTGTACTTTTCGGAAGTGATAGATGGGGTATTTGATTCAGCTCCCATAAGAAAATAAATATGACTAAAAAAAGTTTTGAAGCGAAATTAAGATAAAGAGAAAAAATTCTTTGATCGGCTTACATTGATGTGTATTTATAAGAAAACAGCAATCTCGGAGTGTAGTTTGTCTACTATTTACTCCGTTATCACTTCATCCGATTAAGTTTACTTTAAAACCTAAGATTCGATATCAGCCAAGGATTTTGAATTCACTATGTAAAGACCGATTATGTGTGTAACTGTATAATCTGGGAAAGACAATAGTATGGCGTTAAAGTTTGGGGGGTGCTAGACCTGAGATACAAATAGTTTAATTTTATTGGATTTGCTTATATCCATATTTGCCGCTTACATTCAGAGCTTCTACCCTACACACCAAATAATTCAACTGTTTTCTTAAGTAGTTTACTTATCATAAAGACTGTTTTCAAAAAAAGTGTTTGCTGTCATTTGGTCAGTAGTAATGTAGTATAATGAAGTAAAAACTGCAGAGAACCCCGGCATGGGATAAAGGTATGCGCAGTTTGAACATAATATGGGGTAAGAATTCTGTGGTACCTTTTTCCCAGATTTTGGAAACTCTTTTTCAATTTCGATCATGATGACGGTATACAGACATGTACATAAGCTCTTATTATGTAGTAGTGAGACATCAATCCTTGTTTCTAAATATAAATAGTATATGTCGTATTTGTTTCTAAAACCATATAACGTTGAATTTGATGTATGTTAAGTATCAACTTCGAACATTGGACGCCTTTCGTTGAATCTCGAAACGAGAATTGCAGTTTATACGTCTAAAAATATGATTGCTACCGTTTTTAAAGTAATAATGGAACTTTAGTGGGTTTTTTTTTCCTAACTTGCATATCCACCCATTTGGGTTTTTTTTTTTTTTTTTTTTTTTTTTTTTTTTTTTTTTTTTTTTTACTGTAAAGGAAATATTGTCATTTTCTGGCATCAATAACACTAAATATAGAAGTACCAAATGATTATTGGTGTGGCAAAATTCTTCAGCGGCAAAACGTTTTCTAGGATTTTAGAGAACGGATTTAGCAAGGACAATTATGGTGCGCGTAGTCTCAGCATATAATCGGATAGACACCTTGGCTGGCTACAAAAGGCCCTTAATACTTTACCGTCTTACATTGTGTGCGAAAGCTTTACCATAGGATCATGCTGCTTCTGTCTATTTTTACTTTGGTTGTCCCTAGGAGACCCGTTTCTCGGGATCGAAAAAGCCTCGTTTTCTTCTTACCATTCGATCGGCTAAAAGCGAAGATCTAATTTGATTTGTGTTGTATCAAAAAAATCAATTATCCCGTCACTGTAAGATTTTAATTCGCTCATTAATTCAAATCTAACCATGTTTAGTGACCTCACCCTTGGCTTTAGTAACGAGAAACAAAAAGTAAATAAAGCCACTCAAATAGAAAGTGAGGAATCATTTGCCACATACTATTATGTACTTTTAGACACTTGCTGAATAATGTTCTGCCACGAGAATAAGCATCGGAAAGTTTTACATCAGTCAAACTATTACTAAAATTATTATTAGAATATTTCTTGTTCACTTGCAAACATAGACCAAAAAGCCGATTAAAGCAGCATTATAAGGACTATTTTGATCTTGTATTTATCACCACTCGTTGATCTGATTTTCAGCCATATTCAAAGATTAACACTAATTACTTACAGGATTTAAATTTTTCTTGAAAAGATTTAAGTGTAGCAACTCCGCATAGATAATGATGTATCTACATTGGAATGGAGAAATATTTCAAAATCAATACATCCCATCTCTTGCGGTCATCTTTTCTCGTTTATTTTTAAATGTTTTTGCTTTTGATTATGGGATCTGGTTTTGAGTTTCTTAATAGGAATTAAAGCTCTGTGCGACTTCAGATGTTTTAATGGGTGAGTCATGGTGTTTTTATACGTATATCTTCAGGTATTTTTTTCTTTTAGATTTTACGAGCAGTAAAGAGTACCGTGAGAAAATTTGAAAGATAAAGCCGATTATAACTTTTGTTTTCGGAGAATAAGATAAATTGAACAAATTGAACAGGGGTACTTTTATAATAATGTTTAGGAACCGTTTTCAGTCGACTTACATCGACTTACACATATCTTAACTTGTGGCGAGAACCAAATGTTAATTCTGACAACTAGTATCACATAATCGCCTTACTCCAATAACTGGATACGGTCTTACCATCTGTTTTAGAGTATATCGCAAACTAGATCAAAGTATTCTTTTTAGATGCATAGGAAAAAAAAATGCAGCAGAAACATCGTCTGCATAATAACTGATAACCCCCTTAATCACTTTATACTCTTTTCATGTAATGTTATTGCTTCATAAAAAAAATATTTCGAACACGTGATTTGAACTTCGTTTTATCTCATCAACACCTATTTTTTAACTACGTAGGAAAGCTATTCCATGTATCTGGTATGCCTATAGTGCATCATACTTGTCACTAGATATCCCATTTAGGTGTTTTTTTTTGAAAAAATCCGTTCTCATATTTTTGCGTTCAGCTATCCAAAATTTTATTGGGCACTGTTTAATATATTTAAACATTCAAACCAAATAGAAACAAGTACATTGTTATAAGATTATTTAGATACCTGTATCTGTGTCATTAAAACCATAATGCCTAGCTAGATACTATTGATATTGAGAGTATACTATAATTTAATTTATTCGCTTAAATGCGACGAGGTTCAGTTATTATTTTATTAAGTGACGTAGTGTTAATATTAAACAAGAAAAAAAAAAAAAGAAAGGTACGTGTAGTAAGTAAAAAGAGATAAAAAAGAAAAAAAGAAGACATTACAAAAAATGTATGTTATGCCGATTGATGTTCATTCCTAAAGACGACTAATAAATACAAGATAAACAATAGACTGCGTCAATTAGTACTTACATGTAGTCAAGGTCGTGTTTAAATCTTTTAACAATATCATGACGTTTCATCTTTTGCGCAGCCGTTAATAGACCCTAAATATTAGTAGATTAGCATCATCAAAATATAATCATCAATTAAAAACTTACATTTTCCGAAGTCCATTCTTCTGAACACAGATATACATCAAATAGCATTTCCGCGGGTTTTAAACCAGCACTCTTTCCCTGTTTTAATAAGGCAGCGAGAACAGCCTTTTTTACTGTCGTATCACCACAAAGTAGAACCCAATCCTTTTCTGTAACACCTTTTTCTGCAGCTAATGCGTAGATAGCTTTTTCAGCAGGAACTACCAAGGCAACAGCACGGGGTAACAAGGAATCAGCATAGATGCAAATATTACCCACAAGAACGCAACTTTTGTAAATAGACTCCAACTTTTCAAGGGCGATATATTCTCCGTTACTTAGCTTCACAAGGTTTTTTTTACGATCTATAACAGCCAATGCACCATTTTCTTTCCATTCGCCAATATCGCCAGTTTGAAGCCATCCACCTTCTGCTAGAAGTTCACTAGTCAAATCCTCACGCTTCCAATAACCCTTAGTCACAGTAGCTCCACGAACCCAAATTTCACCCTGGGGTGTTTCATTAGAAGAGAAGTAATTTGCTTCAGGGACATCGACAAGCCTGACTTCACAAGCAGGACTTACAGGACCGGCATGACCATATCCAAACAATTCGGGTGTCATAATAGTACAAGAAGTACAACCTATAAATTAAAATTAATACGAGCAACGCTTTACAAAATACTTTCTCTATTACTTTCTGTCATTCCATATCCAATCAAAATGGGACAAATTGTTACGGACAAAAACTTCTGAGTTTCGACCGATAAAGGAGCACCTCCAGAAATAGCCATCTTCAAGCGACCACCTAATTGCTCTTTAATCTTGTTGAATACGAGTCTATCAAGAAGCGGTGTTGGTAAACCTTTCTCATGGAACCAGAATTTTGTGGCAAAAGCCTTTGAAAAAATAGCCTGTGCGTTTGGAGAAGATGATTCCAGTTTTGCTAAAATACCCTTACGAATAGATTCCCATACAGCAGGTACACCTGTCATTAAAGTTGGTCTAAATTCTTTGATATCACCTTTACAATTTCGAACAGAAGCGTCGGTCAGTGTACGAACTGATGCATAGCCTAAAGTTGCTCCCCAAAATAGACAAGAATTCTCCACAACAAATTCGAAAATGTGAGCAAGCGGTAAATAAGCCATCATTGATTCATTTGAACCAATATTCGGTTGAAGTAACCCATTAACAGATGCAACTACAACAAAACTTTATAAGTAACATTACAGACCTATTAAATTATATTTTATCTTACTTGCAGCTACGACATTTTTATGTGACAACAAGACACCCTTCGGGTTACCAGTACTTCCAGAAGTATACATAATACAGCAGAGATCCTCAGGCTCGGGCGCACGAGCTTCGACAGGATGTTCTTTACCTAATTGAGTGACTTGTTGAATAGATAAAACTTCAATATTAAGCAAACTGAATTTGTCCAAGTGTTCTTGTTTGGCTTCCCCATTATATACAACCAGGATCAACTTTGAACATTTCTTGGCAACCTTTTCTACAGTTGGCAATAATTCTGCTGAAGTGAAAATAGCCTCAACCTCGGTCTCATTCATTGAATGCAATAAACCTTCTTCACCAAGAGTGTCATATGCTGTAACAATCGTCATATTTTGAGTAAATAATCCATGGGCAGTCAAAAGCCAGTACATACTATAAAATGTTGTTAGTTTTTTTTTTTTTTTTTAAAAAAAAAATTACATTATACTTGCTTAGTGGGAGCAAATATCTCAACTTTTGCATGACTGTTAAGTCCCAGATATCTGAAACCTGCGCCAATATCAAGGGCTAGTTGTCCAGCTTCTGCAAATGTTATATAGTTGTATCCAGATAATTGAAAGTAATTCCATTTTTTTGTTTGTTTTGTTTCTACACCGTCAACAATTTTGACAACCTCTTTTTCTTCCTCAACCATTCTTTCCAACGTACGGTAACCAAAAGCATTATTCGTAGAGTATTTCTTGGCACTGGTCTGGAGGACATCATATAAAGTATGCACATTGGGAGCGGGTGTTCGAAGAAGTCCATCTATAGCTAAGGGATTGCGATGGATACGGCCACCATTGGTTTGTTCGGGTCCTACTTCCACTGAAAATGTTTTCATAATTGTTTAATTGTTTTGTGTTTGTTTTAAAGATAGAAAAAAGAGGTTAAAAAACTCTCTGATCGCTTTTTATACTAAACGAAGAAGAACGGTTACACATGGTCAAGATCTGCATACAAATGTTGCCATAAACACCTCCGCATTGCATGTGATTAAGGTAAAGGAAAAAACGTTTCGTCCTTCCTTATAAATCGAGTTTTTCCTCATGGCCTGCGCGTACTACATCCATATGAACTCACACATTTCATGTTGTTGTCAATTTATAAGACACTATACATCGACTTCTGTGTTTATTATCAATACAATCATTTATGTAGGAGACTGATGGAAGACATACAATCAAGATATACTGAGGCTGTGTCTATATCGTACAAAATAAATCTACCACGCAATTTATTTTAGAATTATAACATACCACGGTTGAATGATGGAAATGTTGGGCTGCCATCACCAAAGTAGAACATACACGTGGATATATTTTGTGTGGCATAATTTAGGAATGGAGTCCGTGCGGAATGTAGATATGTACAGCTTGATCTAGAAACTCCCTTCTATCTTTCCCTGTGGTCATACAGTATGTTGCTTGTGATTCTGTCTGCAGTTCCTCGTTTCTCGATCGCTATAACTTAAAAATTCAATATAGATGAAATTTGTGTAAACTCCCACAGAAGAAAAAATAAAAGCAACTCATAAATAATTGAGTAGAAATATAAAATATGACATGACATCCCTTGTGCCCATTACAGAAAAGATGCAACTGTGAGAAAAAACCAAGGTATTGTGTAACACTTAAATTACAAATAGTGGGTTTATTTATGATGATTCAACTTCATCAAATATTCCCATTGATAAAAAAAAACCTCTTTCTGATTTTACATGTTTAAATTAATGTTGGTTGAGAAAAACATATGCAAGGATACTGTTAAACTTTGAAAGAAACCGTGATTTAAATTTAAAATTACGTGGACACTATGTTTAAACACAGTAACTATATATTGCTTGCGGCAAAAACATAACTTGAGGAGTATAATACTTTTTTGAATAAGAAACCCATATTTTTTTTGTAAGTAAGCTCATAGAGCTTGCTTGATGTTTCTACGGGCTATCAACCGGCCCCCTTTTTGGCGTATCGACAGGACCCATGCATTTTATATACTTCTGTTATTACCAAAAGTGCCACATCAGGCAGGTTTTACAATAGCTTGTACAAGATTAATTACATTGTTTCCTTTTTTATATAACGAGTACTGCCCTAAAACAGGTCTATCCCTATTTTTTAACGCGGCAGGCCCCTATATAATTTATAAATAAATGATGTCAGACACGACCCTTACACGAGAGTCGATATATAGATTTTAATATGATCGTGCTTATTTCAGTTAAGCAATACAATCTGATTGTATGTCTGTGGTATATTGTATAAAATAAGACGTAATGTACAGAGTTATTCTTGAAAACTTTATAAAAACCTTTAACAGTGGGCGCTTATTGTGACGTAAAAGGCACCAATAAAATTGATGGCGTACAAGTTTACTCCTTTGTATAATTTTTACTACATTATAAATAATTTTTGATTAAATGTAATGTATTGATAGAAAAGAGGAGACACTATGGCCTAAGGTTAAATAAGAGACTTACTTCAATCACATTATAGTATTTTTTGGGTGCAGCTATTGCTCCTGAATACTTTAATCATGTATGCACGTGTGTACATATTGGTTATATGTGAATAACAGAGTACGAGTTAGTTGGACATTGATGTAATTAGACGAACACCAATTGGTACTATATTAATGCGTAAATGAGTCTTATAAAACTGCTATTTACCATAAATCACAAAGCGGGATACCACACATGTGTAACGTCAAAAGCATTAGACGGTCAAAAGGAAATGCTGTGTAAAATACAAATTATTATCTAATCTATAGTCGTTTAAAATAATATTTTATAAAGAGAGAAGGAAAGACTAATTTCTTCTTGAGAATTTTGATCCTTTAAATAACACAAGCCTTTTGATATTTTCTTGCTAGTGCCAAGTGCATTTAGTAAATCAAACGGAAATCTAATGGCAACTTTAAAAAACATGGGTAGTTTTGTATAGATATATAGTGTTGGGAGGTGACATTGGCTACTTTAATCAAGTAACTAAATTTGTCGTTGAAAAAAAGCCACAACACACGGGGCCGATCAAGTGATGATATATTACGAGAGAGAGAGAAAAAAAGAAACCCTTTCTTTATATTCAGCGAACGAGGAGTACAACTGCTAGTGAGAAGTGTGACAATAGAAGCACATGAGATAAGAGTGCAAAATTATGATTTAGCGCATCAAGTGTGAGTCCACGCAGTTTTTACATGACACATTCTGACAAGAACGTATAAATAGAAAGGTCCCAATCCTGTCTTTTTCTTTTTAATTTGTTTTTAATTACTTTTTTTTTTTTTTTTTTTTTTTTTTATAAATCGTATAATTATAATGAACCCTATCATGACTTTGCCCGCTACTTGTGAATTATGTGGAAACTGGCTTCCTGGACATTCTGTATGTATAAATAAATTCTTTACATAAAACGTCACTTACATAATTTAATAGACTAGCTGTGCTCGCTATGGAGTGCATCCTAGTCAATGGTGTCTCGGTATCGATGATGTGATTGATCAGCAAGAGACAGTTATGCTTAAAGCACATGTAAATCTTTATGACATGGATCTCTACATTTTTAAAATAGAAAGCGACAAAAAGAAGAGACAGAAAACGCCAAATTATCTTTATGAGTTTGATTTGTTCATTTAGTTTATGCTTAACTTTCCTAATTTTTCTCGCTGTCATTCCTTATTTCTTTACCTTTACATTATGTATACAGTGCACACTCATTCGAATGATATATTTAGTCTCAAAAGATTATCAATTTACTATACAAACAACGAACAAGTATATACAACTCTCAGCAATATTATAACGCCATTTCATTTAATAAAAATCGCCAAGCAAACAAATGATTATGTATTATCGATTTGAATAATAATATACACCACCTTCCCCCACGGATTTATATATAGCAATATGTCTCCATACCCCTATCAAATATTCCCTCTTTTTCTCCCCTTAAACATCTACAATATATTATAATGATAATAAACATTTATATAAATCGTTTATTGTAACACAGTGAGCACCTGAATTGATAAGAAAAAAAAAAAAAAACCCCCACGTTTTTATTAGTGCCCATGGATACATGAAAAATATAATCCGCAATTAGATGTTGTTCCTTGTTGTCATTTTTTTCTCGGCTAGAGATCGAGGTTCATGGGAGATAATCAAAGAGCCTTGTAAGCCCGCGTCTCTAAGTGCTGATTCCATCCATTGAATTGAAGTCAGAGTGGTCATTTTATAGAAGTCACCACTTCCAAAGATTTTTGCATGAAAATCTGAAAACTTTGTGCGAATCTTTCTACCGTTATTTAATTTTGATTTTTGTGAGGGAGGTTCCAATAGTCTTGTAAAAGCTTCAGAATGTGCATCCGGTATAACGTCAATAGAAAGAGGAGGTAATTGTGTCCATAAATCTTGATCGAATTCTAAATCATTGAAACCGAGATGTTTTTTAAATAAATATTTAAATCTAGCTACCTCACGAGTACCACCCACAACATCGACTATGCCCTTCAATCGATCATATGCAGTTTGGATGATAAATAGTTTTTTCCCCGTGACATAAGGTACTATTTGAGGCAGCGCGGGTACCTGGGCCTCGCGCTCTGCTTGAACCTGTAATGGGATTGCCGACACTTCCTCTGGTAAGCACACATGATGTGATAATTCGGATAATATGGCTAGAATTGAACTGACATCCATATTTAATGACGGCGTGGTGAAATAATCTATATCCTGCCCCTTTACTGAATTTTTTAACAACGTTTCATAAGATGATTTTAATTTGTGCTCTGGTCTTTGTAAATGAACTACAATCCCCATTTCTATCAGCCTATCCATGATACGTTGAACAAATACATCTTCCTCAGGTTGAATTCGCATAAAGGCAAATACAACAATCGGTGTAAAAAATTGAACATGGTGTGCCTTCGCTGTCCTCAAGTATTCACGTGCCTTTTTAAAAATGGGTAGACTATCGAAATCTCCAGCTGATTTGGCGCTATTGTTTTGTTGCATTTCTTCCTCATCAGAAGACAGCTCTGATTCAGAATCTTCCCATTCCAAACCCATTAATTCATGTCGAAATGCTTTTGCGTTTCTAGCAATAACTTTCACCCAAACCAAACCATTCTCGGTCACAATATCAACTTTAATACTATGGTTGCGTATCATAGCAGTACGGGGCATCCATACCTCAGTTTCAGAAGGGGCACTAACGATACGCATCACTTCTTCCCTTTTTTCGCCAACACCAGCCATAGCCTCATACACTGCTTCAAGATAACTGAGGTTGGTGCTTTGAACGTGTTCTTTTTTTATTAGTTTTGGACTATCTAACAACTAAAGAGCGCGTTAAAAAATGGCATAGTTTTCTATGGTAGATGTATACCAAACAGGCATACCTTTTCGATGAAGTGCATTTCAGCACTTAGTGAATTAGTGTACCTATGCAATCCTTCAATGACCTTTTTTTCGTTCCAGGTTTTACATTCTTTTAGAATAGAGACACAACGTAGACGCAAAGACTCTACTTGCGGTATGAGATCGTAAAGGGTCTCGTTCTCGTTTTCGTAATTGCTCTCTTCACAATTATCCCGAATAGACATGAGGAACTTACAGAAGGCTCAAAAAATAAAATGTGTGTTACACTTGTTTTCATCTTTAAAATTTAAAAAGCGTCACATTCATATGTTCGATATCAAACGAAAATTAATACATACTCGGGGAAGTCGATTGTAAATAAAATCATTTAATAGGATTTCGGAAAATTAGAAAAGAGTGTGCGAGAATGTAACAGCGTTATTTGACAATTAAACAGTTACACACTGCCTAATTTATACCATTCTTTTTCAACTTTCTTTTATCTTCGGCTTTCTTTTCACTCTCTTATTTCTTACATCCCTTTTTTTTTCAGTAAATGGCCTTGCTAACGCCTTCATTAATATCACCTACAACATCCAAGTTATTTTCTTATTTGCCGTTTTCAAACCATAATAAAACACATGCACAATCGAACTCTCCAAAATCGCCCGATCTTCCAACCTACATTACTATCGTTATGCGAAAAGATGGAACCCCAACTACAAAGTGTCTAAACCCACCGTCAAATCGATATTCGTCCAACCGTAGAAGGAGGTCTTCGTTTTCTTCGTACCAGTCACTTTGTTCTCCTCCTAAACAGCGCAGATTGATGATTTCCTCGTTTATACCCCGATTCCCTCGAAGAAACAGTAACAGTTTATCATTATCAAATAGTAATAGTAGCAGTAGCAGCACTATTAGTCGTGAAACTGTTCTAGCTACATTTAATTGCAGCCAACCCGCAATATCTGTAACTGCTGATGCATTTTCTCAGAGTAAGTCAAGTTTTCGCATGTTATTAACTTATTTATTTAATACATCTTTCGTTTACCAGCAAATCGAAAAAGAAAGCTTTTATTTTTGCCATCCGAACTGACAATTAAAATTTTGTTATCTTTGGACTGTGAAAGTTTATTGAAATTGGCGCAAACATGTAAACAGTTTTACAAGCTATGTCACAAGCATCATGAATATTTATGGCAAACCTTATTTCAAACCGATTATAATCAAAAAAACCTGAAGTCATTACCCAATATTTCTTACTATGACTTGTACAAAAACCATCTTGAATTGGATCGAAGATGGAAATATGGCAAAGTCAACACAAGATACTTGACTGGACATGAAGACAGTGTGTATTGCTTAGTATGGGTAGGTAGCAACAGAGTCGTAAGTGGAAGTAGAGATAGATCTATCAAACTCTGGAACCTTGACGAGAAGAAAGGGTCATCTTTAGTATTGACAAAGACAGGTCACGAGGGAAGTGTATTGTGTCTAAGAGTGTCTGCAGATATGTCCTTTTTAGTATCTGGATCCTCAGATGCAACATGTTTGATTTGGTCACTGCCTGACTTTTTACCACAAAAGAGATTAGCAGGTCACTCGGGTGGTGTACTGGATGTGTGTATCATTGGGGGTATGATTGTCAGCTCATCACGCGATGCAACAATACGTGTATGGGATAAAAATTCAGGGAGTGAAATGAGGCGTCTTATAGGACACGCTGGCCCTGTTAATGCGTTAGGCTCTCACGGCGGTCGGGTGGTTTCTGCCTCAGGAGATACAACTTTAAAATTATGGGATATCGAAACTGGTAATTGTCTAAGGACTTTTGCTGGCCATACAAGAGGTCTAGCTTGCGTTCGGTTTGATGGACAATTTATTTACAGTGGCGGACAGGATAATAAGCTGAAGATATGGGATGCAGATACTGGAAAATGTGTTTCTACTCTGGCTGGTCATTCAGATCTTATTCGCACTATTGATAGCTTTGAGGTACTTTACAAAAATTTTCCCTTGGCGTCATTTTTTTAATACGACCTTACTTAGGATAAGGCTGTAAGTGGAAGTTACGACCGCACATTGCGTGTTTGGAATGCTAAAGAGAGCAAATGCTTGTTAAGTTTTCAAAGTGGCCATTCAAGCTGGATATTTAATTGTCTGCTTAGTCGTACAAAGATCATAAGGTACTTCATTTAGTATTTGTGTGTGTGATATTTTAATCAAAGGTAACCCCAAATAGTGCAGGACAAGATAAAAGGATTATGGTGCTAGATTTTGGATATGACCTTACAACCATGGAATGATAAGGATGTAGTATATTATGTTAGCGCGTTAAGACTATAGAAAAATGCTAGCAAAATAAAAAGATTGATTGGCCCCATACAAGGACTGTTTAATGTGTAAATAATTGCTTAGTCGTGCCTGAAAGCGATTCTTTATCTTTAAAATTTTAGAAACAATCAGACACATAATCAAACTCATCATAATAAATTCAGTTAATTGTGTTCTAGGTTAAAAGGAGTCCTATAAATGCAATGTGTGCTTCATTTTCCCTTCCTTACACTATTTTCAGAAAATATTAGATCAACGCTTTTCTTAGGGACAGCCAAAGTGCACGTAGTCACAACGTAAGATCTGTGATTTGACTGTCCTTTTAGACCTGGAAACAAGAATATGTAATCAAAAACAATGTGATAATTACGAATAAATGCATATTAAATAATTTGGACTTGTTTTGTCAATTCTATCATTATTATTTCGTCTTTAAAAGCTCGTTTGATCCAAATCTTACGCAGAATTTTTACGGTAAAGGCCTAATGAGAAGCTGAAAGTAAGCTATAGCACACACATACTGGTTTACCCTATGCTGATTGTAATAAATTGTATGTAGTTCAAGACGATAAGTTACATTGACCTCTTAGTGTCTGTCAAAGGATCATAATTCAATATTACGACTACGCGCACCCTGACTGTCCTTAAGAAAAATGGTGGCTGTCCCTAAATGACCCCATAAACTGGATTTCTATTCACTGCGTCCACATTTTGGGTTAAGGATATACGTTATCCCCATTGTAGTAAGCCCTTACCACGATATCAAGCATGATAGACTGTATTTTATTTCAGATAATAGTATCTTTAAACGGCGAGACTCGCTTAAAGGCCGCAAATAATACACTTGTATACGTTTGCGTGCTTTTTTTTTACACGGATCAATACATTTTTTATAATGTCATAACAAATTAAAAAATTCGCTTAAATAAACATAGCTCTCTACTGACTATAGATTATGATATAATGCCATTAAAGTAAGCTTTACACTTATGGTAAAGCACATTTTCACAAAAAAACAAAACAAAAAAAGATAAGACGCTGTTCAAGGACTTCTTTAAAAACAAAAAACAAAAATTAGAATATCAGTTCAATCCCCAAATTTTTATAACACACTCAATATCGTATTTTTTGGGTCCTTTATAATTCTGATTGGAGTACATACATGTATATTTAATAGCCAGCATTCGTCCATTGTTTGTAGGCTTTTATTACTTAATCCAAACAAAGATTATAATGGCAAATATAGTGCGAAGCTCATATATCTATATGCGAAAACGGGTAAATGTTTTGATTAAGTACATCGACAGTCAGCTGTTTTAAGTAAAAGTATACATCTGCACGAAAAAGTAAGTCAATGCATCATTTGTGCTGTTCCGCTTGGCCTAATACAGGTTATTTGTCCCACAAAAACATCAGCCCAATTTTTATGTCAACGACGGAAAAAATAAATCACTATTTTTGATTGGACAAATTTAGACCCAAACTCCTTATTTACTCCCTTTTAGTTCATCACATTGCCATTTTTCTTTTTCTTTCTCATTCTCATTCATATTTTTTATAATGAAATTCTGTTTAAATAAAATACTCTCAGTTTCCGCTTTATTAGGTAGGAACTTTGCAGTTTAGTATCATTTAAAACGATAGATAACTAATCCTTATCCTCTAGCACTTGCAACATTAACCATCGCAGCACCACTTCAGGATGTATCAGTCACTTCAATCGATCTTGTGGAAAATACTTATAATGCACAAGGTGATGAACATCTTTTTGTGACAGTAACACGGGTGGACGACCTTCTTGATGATGATGGCTCACTTTTAGCCGAGCGTATCATGGCTGTTCGAGTTACTTTCGACGTATATGAGAACCAGGTATTTAACAAAGAACATGTTAATCCACGATAATAAAATTAACTTATATATCTAATTTTAGTTAATGTGTAACGGTAAGCCTGTAGAAATTGGTGTCTCTAATATCCAAGTTGAGGCTCAGATGGCTTCCAATCCAGCCAAGTTATCAATTACTTCCGAAGAAGACGCTGCCATTTTAGCCGATAGTTTTGATGTCGGACTTGTCACAGTTGAAGTTACTGCGAGTATTTTGGACGAATTAAAGACTGATGACGGCATGGTTTTCCGTCGTATCAGCGTCCAAGAACTTATCACCGAAATCAACGGACAAAAGGTGGTCCAGACCGAAGCTGGTCAGCAGATTTTAGATGTGTTTGATAATGGGGCTCTTATCAAGTGGTCCGTTGACCCTCTTACTGGTTTCATGCTTCCTGGTCCTGAAGCTGCCAAGGAGGAGAACTGTACGTATTCAATGCCATTAGGAGAATCCAATACTACTCCTAAGATCATTATGTGATCAATTAATTTTATTAACACGTCTCTATCTAGTCTTAGATTTCGTAGAATGTCCTGGCTGCAATGGTGTTGACAACTGGTGGAATGAAGCCAGCAACTTATCTCAAGGTCTTGTAATGGGTGCTATCTGCGCTTTCTTCTTGGGTTTTGTAATGGCTGTTCGTCAATTAGTCTCTTCCAAATACTCAAGCTACGAACATGTTGTTTTGACTGAAGACGAATCATCAGAGCAAATTTGGGCTAAGAAAGAACAACCTCCTGCATATATCGAACAAGAACAAACTACGGAAGAGAAGAAGCCTTTCTTGGCTTAATTTTTTTAATATATCTATCAAATTAAAAAGACATCAAACCAACATGTACATATTTCTTTTTTACGTTAAATTTTTATTTATTTATAATGTTCTTCTACTGAATTTGTTGAAACAAAAACAGAGTATTATAGATACTCTATTCTTTTTTTGTTGTGCAAGGAAAAATATGTGTTGTGAAATATGATGACATTTTTTTTTTCTATTCATTAATTTAATCAATATCCATATCTTCCTTCTTCTTGTTTTCGCTGGAGTCGTCCATGGGGGTATCGGCATCAGCAGAGGCGGGTTCCTCAACCTTAGGGGCAGGCTTAGGCTTATTCAAAATAGGATGGGCAAATGCAGCAATAGCCTCTTCCTCCTTCTTGATGTCACGACTGAACAAGACAGGAGTTTCACACTTAGAAACCTTGGCTTGTTTGGCGTTTTGTTCATCCATCCATCTACCGGCACGTTCACAACGTTCGACAATATCTTGCTTCTCATGAGGGAGAATGTGAGAGTACTTTTCGTCAGTTGACATAGCTTCTTGAGTTAAACGATACATGGCATCACGAAGAGAACGTTCGGCATGAGGGCGCTCCTCAGCTTCACGATAACGTTCGATAACGGGAGTACCGATCTTCTTGAGAGCGTCAAGCTTCTCAACATAGACGGATTTGGGGGCATCATAACCTTCATCGTAAATCCAATCAACGACAGCGTTTAAGTCAGCAGCAAACTTATCCTTGATGCTAGGGTCAATATAATCGGAAAGAGGACCAAGAATCTTATCACGCATTTCATAACCATATTCTTCAAGAGAGTTCTTGGCGGCCTCGGTGGCAGCGATAAGTTTATCGTTGGCATACATTTGGCTTTCCTTTTCGGTGTATTCGTTGACGAGTTCCTTAGAAAGGGCGGTGGTGCCAGAAACAACAGCGAGGTCACCTGTCTTAACGAGCTTTTTGACCTTCTTGGTTTCCTTCTCACCGTCCTTGTTCTTGACCTCTTCATCAACCATCTTTTCCTCGACAGTGTAGGCAGATTCAACGGAGATAAGACCGTGAATGTTAAGTCTGACCTTAACCTTGATTTGAGCTGGTTCACCGTTGACAGGCTCAACATTCTTAATATTGAATTGGCCAATCCAGGGGTTGATACCACGAGGTAAAGATTCAGGCTTGGCATAAAGGGCTTGCAAAGTAAAAGGTTCACGACGGAAGAAAGTTAAGATCTTGGTAGAAGGAATGGAGTTATTGTTATCGAAAACAACAATTTCTGTTTCCTCTTCCTCGGGGGTAGCATCCCAAGTAAGCTTAATAGGATAGGTGCAAATCTCGTTGATACGGAAATCACGGACCTTGAAGACAGGAGACAACATAGCACATTGGAGAGCAGCACCACGAGCCATAGCTTCATCTTGGTTAAGAGTGGTAGAGATTTCCTTACCGAAGTACTTGGAGATGGTGGCCTTGATAGCAGGGATACGAGTAGTACCACCGATCATCTCAACGGAATCAATATCGGCAACAGTTAAACCTGCATTTTCAAGAGCCTTACTCAAGACATCTTCAGTACGGGTGAAAAGGTGAGAAGCCCATTGCTCGAATTCTTCACGAGTAACCATAGCGGAGACATCACGATCGTCCATGATAGACTCGATGTTAACGGGAGCTTGAGGGTTAGCAGAAAGAACCTTCTTACAACGCTCAGCAGCGACACGAAGACGTAAAAGGGCCTTCTTGTTGGAGAAAACATCAATCTTGAACTTCTCCTTGAATTGCTCAGCAAGCTTATCGACGATAACAGCATCAAACTCACGACCACCGAAATGTTCATCGAAAGAGTTACCACGAACAGTCAATTGACCTTTAACGAAAGAGACAATTTGACAAGAGTAAGAGGAGTGACCAATATCAACAAAGGCGACATTCTTGGGCTTTTCCTCAGGGAGATCAGTCTTGGTGATACCGTAACCAAGAGCTGCAGCGGTCAAGTCATTAACCAAACGAAGACAGTTCAAACCGACCATTTCAGCGGCAGTAAGAATAGCACGACGTTGGACTTCAGTGAACCAACCGGGGACGGTGATAACACAATCAGAAACGGGACCATTAATTTCAGCAGCGGTAATATCCTTAATCTTGTTAAGATACATAGCAAGGAGTTGAACGTTAGAGAAAACTTGTTCCTCACCAAGGTAGTTAACCTAATTTGAGGCATATAAGTTGAAGTTCTCATCATTTTTGTCGCTTTAAAAATATTACCTTAGCACCGGCTTGACCGTTAGCATCAGCTAATTCGGCCATGATGAAGTTCTTCTCAACTTCTTGAACCTCAGGGTCGTCGATAGTGCGACCAGCAAGACGCTTCAAGCTGACAACGGTGTTCTTAGCGTTACTAATTTCTTGAGTCTTAGCAGCCTCACCGATATATCTTTGCTTAGCACCGAATGAAACGACATGGCTATATGGACAAACAACAGATTAGTAAAACTATACCACCTTCTAAGTTCTATTCTCTTGACTATCGCCTCTCTAATTCCTTTCCCAAGATTGTATACTTACGGAGTAGCACGGTTAGAGACTTCGTTACAGATGACATCAATACCACGGTTACGGGCAACAGCAATAACAGCTTGGAGATTACCAAGATCAATACCCTACATAAATGACGCGTACATATTAACATCATTGTTGTAAATCTTGAGAAAAGCCATGCAAAAAATTAAACACTTACAACAACAGACATTATGTATTATATAAGTAAAGAACAATAAGTTTTCAAATAAATTTTCCATGGCTCGATACCTATATAAAAAAAAAAAAAAATTGCCCACTTCCCGCAATTGTTTTGGCCAATCATCACTGCAATAAAATGTTCTTCCACTTTCTGGGAGATTCCAGCACCTAGGCCAACAGAAACAGCCTAAAGCAAAAAAGCCACTTAGAACCTTAAAGACAGCCGTCACATTTAGAAGCAGCTGAATGTGTTTCATGGGTATGACAAGTGCAGAAAGAATATTCATTAAGGGGTCTCAGTTTGAAAAAAAAAATGGGAAACTTTTTTGGGAAACTTTTTTTAGCCAATCAAAGCGCTTTCCCACTTTTTCAACTTTCCCAAAAAACTTTCCAACTTTTTTTTGGGAAAAGATAGGTACAATTCTTTCCCATTTTTTTTTTTTTTCAATAAAAGTTACAAAATGCCCAAGATCAGCAATAAACAGGCACTTGTAGAGAAACTAAAAGATTGCTTACGTATAGAGGAGAAGTACTTGACCGAGATTCTTCATGATGACAGTGACGATGAGGAATCTCAGGCAATTAGTGCCAAAATTGTCAAAGAAACGTTAAAACGACACAAATATACGAAAGCATTGCGTTTTTTGAATGAGAATAGATATGTCTTCAAGCGAGTTCATTCTCATAAGCGTAAAGGGGACTATCTCGAGTGGCTTATGCTACAAACTGACAGAGTATTTAGAAGGGAAACTAGAATGCCAACCAAGCAAGCCTTCTATAATATATGCGATAGAGTAAAAGACCACATTTGCTATAACGACTCTGATGCTGCCAGAAAACAACGCAGTGTACATTTCCAGGTTGCTGTTGTTCTTTATCGACTGGGTCTTTCTGGAGGTGGATCAAGTTTGGAGAACGTCGCAACGCATTGTGGAATTGGAGTAGGAACTGTCCAGACGTACACCAAACGTTTTTTTACTGCCATTTTGTCAATGTCGAAAGAGTGGATTTGTTGGCCGAAGGAAGACGAAAAAAAACGAATCATAGAGGCCAACGAGAAACGATTTGGTTTCCCAAACTGTGTTGGGTTTGTAGATGGCTCTTTAATGGATTTGGAGTTTCGACCCAAGTGGAGAGACCAAGAGTTTTATACCCGAAAGGCAAGCTATGCCATCCAGAACCTGGCCATTTGTGATGATAAGCGAAGAATCAGGTACTTTGCTACAGGTATCTTTGGATCAGCTCACGATTCGCGTGTATTTACCGAAACAATGGGGGTTCATCCAGAACGTTATTTCGCCGATGGGGAGTACATCCTTGCAGACTCTGCATATGGATGTACACATTATATGATCCCCCCATATAAGAGGCCACCTAATGGAGAATTAGATTCAGAAAAAAAGAGATTCAACAAGATGCATTCTGGAACAAGAATTGCCATCGAGCACTGCTTTGGTATCTTGAAGTGTAGATTTGGAAGTTTGAGGATGATCCGTCAACAAATCCAGAACAAAGACAATATGGCCAATGCTTCAGAGTGGATCAAAGTCTGTGTAATTTTACACAACATGTTGATCGATGAACCTGAGGATATGAGATTGGTAAGAAAGGCGGAAAGACTTCTGTTGATTGAAAAAGCAATGGGAAACACGGAAGAAGAACAGGAGGACCGTGGAACTATGTCTTTCACCACCATAGACTCTCCCACTGGAATCCAGTTAAGAGATGGAGTGTGTCGATACATACTAGCACGCAACCAATAAACATGAATGAAGTATATCAATTTTGAAAATTATAATTTTTTATTTTTAAGACAAATTTGAAGACTCTGCTTCAGGTTCAGATGTGCCAGCGTTATTCAATAACTCCATGATTTTCTTCATGAGATCTTGAACAATTGATGAGGTAGGATCTAAACCAGACTTCAACAAAGTTTCAAGAATTAACCTTGTTTCAGTCAGTTGCTGCACCTTCATCTTCATCTTAGCCATCTCCTGCTTCTTTTCCAGCATTTGACTGTAGATGGTTGTATCTACGGGTTCATCCAAAATAGACTTGAAGTCCTGGTCGAAGGTAGCAGCACCAGAACTTTTCTTTGCTTTCTTGGCAGGAGGAGCAACAGTGGCTTCATCTTCACTGGAGTCAGACACCGTTTCCACTACACTGGTACTCACAGGCTCTTCAGTGGGAGTAGACTCAACATGTCTTGTCTCATCTTCTTCCTCTTCTACAGTTTCTTCCACTTCAGAATCCTGGGCACCTAGAATATCAGGAACACCGAGACCAACACGACGATCTTGAAGAAACTCTTCCAATTCATAATAATAAGGAAAGACAGCTTTAACCATTTCTAATGTAAGTGAGATATTAACAACTTAATCTGTACCCATTTTGACTCTTTACAACTTACTTTCGAATTCTTTTGAGCCAGTATCCTTAGTTTCTCCCTTTGCGCCGTTTCCGGTTTGCAAAAAAAGTAGACCTGCTTTACTGTAATCGACCATGTATTTCTTCATTCGTGCACGAATGTCTTCCATCGTACGGTAAGTTACCTTTTTTTCACAAAAATAATCTAAACACTTTAAAGCTAATCTTCTCTTGGACATATGAACTCTATATGCGCCTTTTTGGTTTTTGGTTGGTGTGAGAAGGTTCAAGTTTTTTGCATTATTATCCAAAAGGAAAACAAGAAGGCGGGCATCTGATGACAAATTATCATCGCCTGCTACATCAGTTTCCCACTTAACTTGAGCCTTCTTTGTTTTGGTAGCTGTGATGGGCTTGGAAGGTGTCTCCTCTGGTTTAGTAGTTGTCTTTAATGGCTTGACAGCTCTTGGCTTGACAGCTCTTGGCTTGACAGGTGTTGGCTTGGAATTGGCAGTACGCTTGGTCATGTTAATAGTATTAAAGAAGTCTATTATTGATCCAGGTTCAAACTTTCTTCTTTTATACTTTTAAGATATACACAAATAACCAATCGCTGACCTGAAATCACATTGAGTCATCAGTAACGGATGTTATATTGGTTGCAAACATGCTCATTAATTCTATGTCTTTGTTCGCCACTTTTCTATCTTATCTAAAATTGATACGACTTATCGGATACACATTTATAATTTTTATTGCGTATATTACTAATAGATACAATCATACTTGATCATTAAATGTGGAAATGATTTGATATTTCGGGTTTTTTCTTTGCATTTATAAAATGGGAAAGTTATCAGGGGAAATGTGGGGGTCTCAATTTGAAAAAGTGGGAAAGCGATTTTATTGGATAAAAAAAAGTTTCCCATTTTTTTGGGAAACTTTTTTTTTTTCAAACTGAGACCCCTTAATATTTAATGTTTTCAGCAGTACCCGATTCATCTGAATGATTTGTTTGTATTTATTATGGTTTACTCAGCAAGTGCTATTTTCTATAAAACTGTTACACTCCGATTCAACAAGTTTCTTACAATTCTAAAGTCTGTCCACAATTTCGGGGATTAGTACATGTATAGCATCATCAACAACAAAATAAGGCTTTTGTATTTTTAGAGGTCATCCTAGAATATATATGCTGTTGTTCAGAATGTGTTTTTAACATTTAAATTATTTGGCAAAATATTTATATTAAATTTTGCTTCTTCAAATTAGCATGATCTATCATTGTTGTGTAACACGATTAACATGTGAGGTTAACCTAAATTGTCCACGTAGTCAAACAACCTTGGGAGCCTGTTTTAGAGTTTTTAAATGATACCATGTTTTCTTTTATCACTTTTTTAATAGAGTTTAGCTACACACAACATGAGCATATTTTCAAACAATGACGAGGCTGGTTGACAGTAAACTACTTTACATCATCGTCTCTTCAGGGACATTACATTATTTTGAAAACTTACAAGTCGCAACAGCTTACTTTCTCGCTTTTAAATGTAAAATTGTCTAAAAATAGAAAACATTATGTGCCTACCCTACGCATGTTAATTCCATCCAAACGCTTAAACTAAACTATTCGTACAATCACTGCTACTAACAAATTTTCCGGAGGAATACGCAATGTGAACGTCAGATGAATGGCATAAAGCATATGGTATGGAACAATCATTGTATCCCGATTAGGATAGTTCTCGGTCAGGATACTTTAGTAACCAAAGTTATCCGTTTACTTCTGTTGCCACTTTCACTATACGGAAATTGAGTAACGGGAGGAAGGAATAACATTGTTCCAATTTAATTATTAGGGGTGAGTAAATTATACAGATTTCGATCATTTTGTTTTTTTACAGAGGTTATAAATATTAGCTTAGAATAGGTACACAGATTGTGTTAATGGTAATGACGAGACAGGATCACAAACACAATCCTCTCCATCGGCCTGAACCTTGTAAGTTTCAGGATCTACTGTGATTTTTGGCATGGCATCATTCAAGTGCATATCTTTCTTTGCCACCGTACGACATCCTTTGACTGCTTCTGCTCGTTTACGAAGTTTATAACCTTGAACAATGCCTTCATCCAATGACAATTGCGATACAAATATGAGGCAAGAAGAAGACAAGCTAGAGGCGTTGGCACCGTACATGGGTCTAGATATAACTGGCTGTGTTGTTGGAATAGATCCATTGGCATCACCTATATTAGTTTTTAATATTTTAATCCCCAAAAAATAAAGTATAATACTACTTACCCATTTGACCCCAAACAATGACACCGGCCTTTAATATAAGCTCAGGTTTAGAACCAAAGTATTCAGGCGTGAAACAGACTAAATCAGCTACCTTTCCTACTTCAATCGACCCAATAATGTGACCGATACCGTGAGCTAACGCCCTAAATATATGTACGGTGTTAGTTTGGCATTCTCCCTATTTTTAATCACTATACTTACACGTTAATTGTGTACTTTGCGATATATCTGCGAATTCTGAAATTATCACCCTCAGAATCAAGATCTTCTTTTAATGTGCCTCGTTGTTGCTTCATTTTACTTGCGGTTTTCCAAGTACGAAGAATGACTTCTCCTGCTCTTCCCATAGCTTGAGAATCAGAACTTATCATACTAATTGCTCCAATATCATGCAACACGTCCTCTGCTGCAATTGTCTCGGCCCTAATTCGACTCTCGGCGAAAGCTACATCTTCAGGAATCGACTTAGACAAATGATGACAGACCATCAACATATCCACATGCTCATCTAATGTATTTGCAGTAAAGGGTCGTGTTGGGTTTGTAGAAGAAGGTAAAACATTGGGTTCACTACAAACAGTGATGACTATTACATTTAATCAGCACACTGAAAATATAAAACTAGGATAACTTACTATCTGGCGCATGGCCCCCTCCAGCACCTTCACTATGATACGTATGAATGGTTCTACCCTTAAAAGCAGCAATCGTAGATTCAACAAAACCTGCTTCGTTTAATGTATCTGTATGAATTGTTGCCTAATATAATCTGTAAATACTTTTTTCCGAATTCAAAATACTGTCTCTGTATTTTACCTGAACATCTAATTCGTCACAAACTTGTAAACATGCATCAATAGCCGCAGGGGTTGTCTAGCGAAACACCACTTAAATTAGCTCATATGTCTCAACTATTATTATATTAACTTACTCCCCAATCCTCATGGAGTTTTAATCTATAGAAATTAGGGCATATGAGATTCGGCAAAGCAAGTTTTTAGAAACTATATAACATACCCTAAGCAGCCAGCTTTGATATGCTCCACCAGTTCGGCTTTATTAGAACAATTTCCTTTACCAGTAAAGCCAAAGTTCATAGGGATATCATCTGTAGCTTTCATCATCATTTCAATATGATGATTACCAGGCGTACAAGTAGTGGCATTTGTACCGGTGTTAGGACCTGTTCCTCCGCCAATCAAAGTGGTTACGCCACTTGATAATGACTATAAAAATTGACCATGCTTAATTTCCAGAAATTAATTTTATTATTATTATTGATTACCTCGTAGCACAACTGTGGACAAATATAATGTACATGTGAATCAATGGCGCCAGCTGTAAAAATTTTGCCTTCGCCAGCCAATGCTTCTGTACCAGCTCCCACAACCATACCTGGAGTTACACCATCCATCACATCCGGGTTACCGGCCTTTCCTATACCAACGATAATGCCCTTTTTTATACCGATATCAGCCTTGTAAATTCCGGTGTAGTCGATAATCATGGCATTTGTAATAACCAAATCCAAAACCTCATGATCTAATCTTGCTGTCGCTTGACCCATACCTTCACGTAATACTTTTCCACCACCGAACTTGCACTCATCGCCGTACACAGTAAAATCCTTTTCTATACAAGCCCAAAGTTCGGTATCCCCGAGACGAACCAAATCTCCTGTTGTGGGACCAAAATGATCGGCATAATATTCTCTGTCCAAAGTAGTATTTGATGGGGTTGGTAGTAAAGGCGCATTTGCATCATGCATAAATCCTTTAATTGATAATGAGTTGATAATTTCGGGTAAGCGAATAAAATCAACCGGTCCAGATGCAAGACCATTACCACCTGTAATAACCTTATTGCCAGAAATTTCAACTAATGTAATGGTTTTGAAATCTCCAGGCTCAAAACGAACAGCGGAACCAGCAGGAATATCGAGCCGCATACCATAACTTAGAGCTCTGTTGAAATGTAGAGCTGCATTGGCCTCAATAAAATGAAAATGCGATCCCACCTATTGGAAAATTAAACTTGTTAGCTTTTTGTCTTTAGTAGCACTAATATAATATTACCTGAATGGGGCGATCGCCATAATTGGTAACAGAAAGTGACAGTCTTTTTCTGCCTACGTTTAAATGAATCTTACCAGGCTTGACGATAATGGCACCAGGAGCATCCTTACGCTGGACTTGGGGCGGCAATGGGAACTTTTCCTCGGATGGAATAGGAAGAAAACTACCATATAATGCCATTTCAAGATTACCATTATCCGTACAGATTGGATCATGTACAGTTACCAAGTATGTGCCATCCGGAAACGTACCCTCTACTTGTACTTCATGTAATGTTTGAAATACATCAGACATAACGTGTCTTCTGCCAAGTAGCTGTTTACCAATATCCATTAATTGGGAAACCGAATAACAACCATCTCGCATCATCTCTAATAACTGGGAAGCAATTAATGCAGTGGCTTCTGTTCGGTTCAATTTAACGCCACGTGCCAAACGTTTTTGTGCAAGAGAACCGACTATGGGATTATAAGTAAAAGGATTACAATTAACCATATTGTACAAAAAAAAAGATACCTTGATGCAGTAAAAGTTTATCTAATTCTCTCGGTATCAAATGCATAGTATGAAGGTTGAAAAAGGTTAAAAAAAAAGTTGAAAAGAGAAAAAAAAAGAAAAGTGGGTTATATTTTTGTTTGCTCAAGATCTGTACGACAGCTGGGCTGGAAAAAGGACTCAAAAAGATAAGCATAGATTACCGGTTTGTCCCCTTTTCCTTGCTCACTGTCAAATCACAAACCACCTCCATTCGAAAAATAGAAACAAAAACAGCTATCTTTTTATCACGTTTAACTATCAGTGTGAGTAAATTCTAATCTGTCCGATTTTAGCTGGTGAAGCGATATATATATATATATATATATAATTTTTCACATCACACTCTTATCATAACAAGATAAAGGCTACACATGTTACACAAAAAATACCAAGTGTATCTTGTTTTATTTAACTGTTTCTTTTTTTGCGCAATATAATTCCTTCGGTTGTTTTATATCAAATTGAATCCACTTTTGCATATTCAAAAACGCCACCCTGGCCTTTTTAATAGGATATGCTTGGAAGTCATGAATCATGTCCTATAAAACATACAGTGATTGTAAATATTTGCCCCGTGATTACTTAAGATTAAATACCTCATATTCTTCATGTTTGGACATGGTATTCTTACACTCTGCAAATTTATCGGCAAATGATCGTACTTCATCTGTCATTGTTTCACTGCCACCTGATTGAATCAATATTGGTGGTAGATTGTCATAGTTATTCGCAAATAATGGTGAAGCGTATGGGTGTCTACTCAATCTGCGGTATTGGTCCGGTCCTAGGTACAACCGCGCTGGATTTACAAGAGCATTTATATGCGGACGTGGAGGTAAAGTATCATACATTTCTGCTTTTAGCCAGCTTTGATGACCATATGTGAGATCTACCCAGGGCTTAATCTAAAGTTAATTGCATAATTTTAATAACAGTATCTAGACTTACTGAAAGTAAAATAGAAGCTTCTGGAAGCTGATAACAATGGTCACGAAGGTAAATTAAAAGCGACATGGCTAAACCGCCTCCTGCCGAATCCCCCACAATAACTATTTGGCTAGGCTTTACTTTATACATCGATATCAAGTGAAAATAGGCCTGTACTGCATCGGCAAGAGCTCCTGGAAATCTAGTTTCTGGAGCAAGACTGTAACTTACAGCTAGTTAGAGACGAAAATCTCGATGAGTATCTAAAAGGCCTCTATTTT